>NC_041392.1:617133942-617165364 GCF_002162155.2 Triticum dicoccoides
ACTCCGATAAATGTCCGAAACCTTCCGGAACCTTTCCGGTGTCCAAACATAGTCGTCCAATATATCGATCTTTATGTCTCGACCATTTCGAAACTCCTCGTCATGTCCGTGATCACATCCGGAACTCCGAACTACCTTCGGTACATCAAAATATATAAACTCATAATATAACCGTCATCTAACTTTAGGCGTGCGGACCCTACGGGTTCGAGAACTATGTAGACATGACCGAGACACGTCTCCGGTCAATAACCAATAGCGGAACCTGGATGCTCATATTGGCTCCTACATATTCTACGAAGATCTTTATCGGTCAAACCGCATAACAACATACGTTGTTCCCTTTGTCATCGGTATGTTATTTGCCCGATATTCGATCATCGGTATCTCAATACCTAGTTTAATCTCGTTACCGGCAAGTCTCTTTACTCGTTCCGTAATACATCATTCCGCAACTAACTCATTAGTTGCATTGCTTGCAAGGCTTATAGTGATGTGCATTACCAAGTGGGCCCAGAGATACCTCCCCGACAATCGGAGTGACAAATTCTAATTTCAAAATACGCCAACCCAACAAGTAATTTTGGAGACACCTGTAGAGCACCTTTATAATCACCCAGTTACATTGTGACGTTTGGTAGCACACAAAGTGTTCCTCCGGTAAACGGGAGTTGCATAATCTCATAGTCATAGAAACATGTATAAGTCATGAAGAAAGCAATAGCAACAAACTAAACGATCAAGTGCTAAGCTAACGAAATGGGTCAAGTCAAATACATCATTCTCCTAATGATGTGATCCCGTTAATCAAATGACAACTCTTTGTCTATGGCTAGGAAATATAACCATATTTGATTAACGAGCTAGTCAAGTAGAGGCATACTAGTGACACTCTGTTTGTCTATGTATTCACACATGTATCATGTTGTCGGTTAATACAATTCTAGCATGAATAATAAACATTTATCATGATATAAGGAAATAAATAATAATTTTATTATTGCCTCTAGGGCATTATTTCCTTCACCATTTGCATGGCGATTTGATTGGTTGGAGCGTTTCTGCCGCTGCCAGGATAACGCATACGTATGCGACAGACGCGGGGTACCATTGGAAACAGGTGGGAGAAAAAGGCAAAGCGCAAACTATTCAGGAAAAAACGGAAAAATCTTATGCGCAGAGAAAAAGGGAACAGAGGGAATACATCCTTACCAACAGGAAGTACAAGGCATGAACTCAACATGGCAACATTTTCGGTTTGTTCCATATGTAATGCATCGGCACATGGAGACACTCATTATTTGGGTGTCGGATGGCTCACTGTGTTTGGGTCTTCGGGGATGAAGAAATCCTCGAACATGTGATATCAAATAGAACTGAAGATGCTCGCCTATGGACTTTTTGGCTCTGCGACACAATGAATAATCAGCAGGCCCTGCTCATGTTCTGCCTTACCATATGGGTGATTTTGTGGGCTCGTAGGCGCACCATTCACGACGATGAATTTCAAGGCCCGCTATCCACCTTGTGCTTCATAACCAGATTTTTGGATGATCTGTAAATAGCGGCATTTCGTCCAATGTGTCACAACACGGCAGGTTCAGAAACCTCCCAAGTGGATTGCGCCTGGGGGAGAAGCAGCGAAGATCAAGGCGGACGGTGGCCTTTCTCGCTGTGGCAATGTAGGTGCAGCGGCAGCAATCTGCATAGACAGATTTGGACGTTACCTGGGGACCTCCGGTTTTACTTTCGACGGATTACTTGATCCTCCATCTTTGGAGGCACAAGCATGTAATGAGGCCCTAACTCTTGCCAAGGATCTGAACTTACGCAAGGTGGTGATTTCTTCAGATTGCCTTGAGGTGGTGACAAGCATCAACTAAGTTGCAGACTAGCTAGTCTACGCGCCAGTTCTCAATGAAATACATCATCTCATGAAGGAATTTGATGAAGTTTGTATTCTTTTTTGAGCCTCGTGAGATCAAATCCTGAAGCCCATGATTTAGCTAAAGCTTCTTCGACTCTTGTAAATTGGAGCCATTTGTGGCTAGGAGTAGCCTGACATTATATATATGTATACCATACACTTTGATCCTTGAATAAAATACCTAGTTACCCTAAAAAAGAATGCAATTTACAAAAAGAAAAGGAATAAGTATCGGTACAATTGATGATAACCCCCCCAGTTCGTGTGCATGCTAGCATATCCTATTTATAGCATGGGTCGACGCTTAAGGGATCTCCTATACCGCGTGTGACGCACTTCCTCCCCTCTCGCGCGCCCCTATTGAAGTTCAAAATTTAGAAAAATGTGAAATTTGGAAAATGTTCCTGAAAACATAAAAATTTGTGGATTAAAAAATGTCCATGCTTTTCATTAATGTTCGTGTATTGAAAAATGTTTGTGAATATGAAAAAAAATCATTGATACAATTTTTTTAGCAATTCAAACCAGTTTGTGGATTCAAAAAAATGTTCATCGATTCAAAAAATAATCACAGAATCAAAACAATATTCACATGTTTCATAAAAATGTTTACAATTCACAATTTTTTTTGGGAAATTGTGAACATTTGTCTAAACCCTTGACTCTTTTTCAATAGGCTAACATTTTTCGGAAATTGGGGGAATTCACGAATAACTTTTTGTTTTGAGAACATTTTTTAAATGCATGAACATTTGTCGAATACATGAACATTTTTTGAAATGGCGAACATTTCTTTAATCGATGAACACATTTTTAATTCATGATTTTTTTTTCTAATTTGTGAACATTTAGGAAAAATCATGGACACCTTTTGAATTTGCGAACATTTGATCAATTTCCTAACATTTTTTGAGTACACGGACATTTTTTCAAAATCATAAACATTTTCTGAATATATGATCGTTTTGTGTGAAATCATGAACACTTTCTGAATCCACGGACATTTCATGATTTCTTGAACATTGTTTTCGTAATGCAATTTTCATAAAATTTTGTAATATTTTTAAATCACAAATTATTAAAAATAGAAAAAACAATAACGGAAAAGAAGAAAGAAAAAAAAAGAAAAACTAAAAAAACAGAGTGCCACGCGCATGGGACGGCCCAAAACAGAGTCCCACACCCCTCCTGCCCGATCGCTCTCATGAACGTACCTTTCTCCCTCAAGTTAGGGTTTCGCTCCTCCCGGTGGCGATCTGGCCGCCGTCGAGACGATTTGCTTCCCTACCGCCGCGTCCTTCCGCCGTTCTCCCTCGCTAGCCAGGGTGCGCAAGCGCCCGATCCTAGTAGGAACGGGGGCCGACGGGTTAGGGTTCCACAACGAGAATACCCAATCTGCTTTGTTTGCTTCGGGTGAGAGATATAATGGCTTCTGGAGGATCTTCGAGTTCTGCGGGAGTTGGCGATGTTGAATTGCTGATCAAAGAGCTGGACTAAAGGAGGAAGATCTGGACGACGTGATCTTTGATGAGGTGTAGGTGCCACCAGAGAAACCTAGATGGGTTGCTTTGGCTAAGGTTAATACTCCTAAATCCTATAGCCAAACCTGGTTCTATAGAAACATGAGATCAGCATGGGATGCAGCACAAGAAGTAAAGTTCAAGCCCCTGGAAAACAATCTATACACTGTCCAATTTTCATGCTTGGGTGATTGGGAGAGGGTAATGAACGATGGTCCTTGGAACTTCAGAGGAGATGCGGTGCTGATCATGCCGTATGATGGGATCACACAACCCTCAACCATCAAGCTGGAAACAATCGATATATGGATCCAAATCCATGATGTGCCAGATCTATATGCCCATCTGGTTACCCCGCTGGTTGCAAAGGTGGGCGAGGTTTTGCTCTCTGAACCACCATCAAATGACTTTGTGGGCAACTTCTACCGTGTTTGGGTTCGGCTCAATGTTCTAAAGCTGCAGAAGAACGCGGTGACTATGGTCAGGGATGGAAAGAGGCAGATATACAGAGTCAAATATGAACGCCTCCCAGATTGGTGTGCGGTGTGTGGAATGCTAGGCCATCAGTTCAAAGAGCACGACAGTGGGATCCATCCTCCATCGGCCTTGGTATTTAAGGATCTCAGAGCCAGCTGGTTCATGCACAGCGGCCGGGGTCCAGGAGAGGGCCGAGGCCGTCAGGGTGGAAGGCGTGGAGGCCGTTCAGGTAGCCGGCCGGATCCTCATGAGAGGGATGCATACAGCAGGTCAGATGGGAACAAGATGAGAGGTTCAGGCGGAGGTGTACCCCCGGAGGTAGCGGATACTGATGTGGACATGGACGAAGTAAGCAGGAAAAGGCTTGCAAGGAAGGAACTAGGGGCCAACCATAAATAACTTTTGAACACAGATGATGGCCGCAAGGTTGACGACCAGCTAGCTATTGTTCTTGCCACCAGTCCTTCGATTGTCAGGGAGCAAAAACGGACCAAGACAAGGCTTGAGCAAGCCGATGCAAGCAACTCATTAGTCAGAAATTTGGCGGGCTCCTTCGAGGAGCGCCGCCAGCCCCAATGAATGCTCTTTGTTGGAACTGCCGCGGAGCGGGTAAACCTGCGGCAGTTCGAGAGCTTCGCGATTTTGTGAAGAAGTTTACCCCTACCCTCTTATGTATTGTTGAGACGCAAATAGAAGGAAGAAGGGTAGAAGCTCTAGCTAGCTCGATAGGCTATGATAATGCTTATGCAGTTGACAGTCAAGGCCGTAGTGGCGGCATTGGACTTTTCTGGAACAATGTAACAAAAATTGAAATTCTTGGTTATTCTTGTTATCATTTGGATGTGTCTGTTGAGGAGGAAGGTGAGGAAAAGTGGAGGATGACATGCGTCTATGGTGAAGCCCAAACTCACCCGCGTCACCAAACTTGGACAGTTCTTAAAAATATAAGCACTTTGAGCACGCTTCCGTGGATCTGTATCAGTGATTTCAATGAAGTCTTACGTCCAAATGAGCACGAGGGAGTGGGACAACGTAGCAACGCTCAGATCCAAGCATTTCGAGATACTATTGATGTTTGCATGTTGCTAGACTTGGGATACAAGGGACAGTTTTGGACTTTTGAGAAGAGGGTAGTAGGTGGTACATACACTCGGTGCATATTGGACAGGGCTTTGGTCAACTCTGATTGGTTGGCAAGATTCCCCTTGGCCTCGGTCACTCATGAAACTGCAGCTTCGTCAGACCACCTTGCTTTACTCCTTGACTTCGGTTGGGCCAAAGCGGAGAGAAGGAAATACGAGTTTAAATACGAGACGATGTGGGAGATGCATGAGGGCCTTAATGATGCGGTTGCACAGGGTTGGGGTGTGGATGCACCTTCTTCCATGGTGGAAGAGTTGAGAGGAAAGCTTGCTAATTTAGCAGAAGACTTGGGAAGGTGGAGTAATGACACTTTCGGCAGTGTACGAAAAGAGATTAAAGCCCTAAAAAAATAGCTTGAAGAGCAACGGGGTGACCCCCTACGTACGGGGCCATCACATGCAGAACTCAAGGTTAATGAAAGGCTGATTGAACTTTATCATAGGGAGGAAATTATGTGGCGGCAGCGGGCACGGATTGACTGGCTGAGTGCAGGAGATAAAAAACACAAAATTCTTTCATATGAGAGCAAGTCTGAGACGAAAAAAGAATCTCATCAAAGCTCTACAAAATTCTTTGGGTGCTATAGTAGTAGATCCGGATGAGATGAAAAGCCTGGCGAATGAGTTCTATCAAATGCTATATACAACTGAAGGGGTGCAAGGCATAGATGAAGTACTTAATAACGTGCCACGAAAAGTCTCGGAGGAGATGAATGCACTGTTGAACGCTGAATACACAAAGGAGGAGGTGAAAACAGCCCTGTTTCAGATGTTCCCCACCAAAGCTCCGGGACCGGATGGCTACCCGGCGCACTTTTATCAGCATCATTGGGATATTTGTGGGGACGACCTGACGAGGGTGGTGCTGAGCATAGTCAGAGGAGAGCAAAGCCCGGAAAGTATAAATGATACAGTTTTGGTCCTGATCCCAAAGGTTCTAAATCCTACCTTACTCTCTCAGTTTCGGCCCTTTGTCTGTGCAACGTAATCTATAAGATTGCATCCAAAGTGATTGCAAACAGACTGAAAGTAGTTTTGCCTGACATAATTTCTGAAAGTCAGTCTGCATTTGTATCGGGAAGATTAATCACGGATAACATCATATGTGCATACGAGTGCCTCCATTTCATGAAGAAGTCCAAATCCAAGACTAATAGTCTCTGTGCTCTCAAGCTGGACATGATGAAGGCATATGATAGATTGGAGTGGTCTTATCTGAAGGCCATTATGAGCAAATTGGGCTTTTCTCAGCAGTGGATCACCACAGTAATGGGTATGGTTTCTTCAGTATCCTTTTCTGTTCTTTTTAATGGTGAGAAGCTCGAGTCTTTCAGACCTACCAGAGGAATCCGACAGGGAGACCCAATCTCCTGAAGGAAATATGCCCTAGAGGCAATAATAAAGTTATTGTTTATTTCCTTATACCATGATAAATGTTTATTATTCATGCTAGAATTGTATTAACCGGAAACATAATACATGTGTGAATACATAGAGAAACAGAGTGTCACTAGTATGCCTCTACTTGACTAGCTCGTTGATCAAAGATGGTTAACTTTCCTAAGCATAGACATGAGTTGTCATTTGATTAACGGGATCACATCATTAGGAGAATGATGTGATTGACTTGACCCATTCCGTTAGCTTAGCACTTGATCGTTTTGTTTGTTGCTATTGCTTTCTTCATGACTTATACATGTTCCTATGACTATGAGATTATGCAACTCCCGTTTACCGGAGGAACACTTTGTGTGCCACCAAACATCACAACGTAATTGGGTGATTATAAAGGTGCTCTATAGGTGTCTCCAAAGGTACTTGTTGGGTTGGCGTATTTCGAGATTACGATTTGTCACTCCGATTGTCGGAGAGGTATCTCTGGGCCCACTCGGTAATGCACATCACTATAAACCTTGCAAGCATTGCAACTAATGAGTTAGTTGTGGGATGATGTATTACGGAACGAGTAAAGAGACTTGCCGGTAACGAGATTGAACTAGGTATTGAGATACCGACGATCGAATCTCGGGCAAGTAACATACCGATGACAAAGGGAACTACGTATGTTGTTATGCGGTCTGACCGATAAAGATCTTTGTAGAATATGTAGGAGCCAATATGGGCATCCAGGTCCTGCTATTGGTTATTGACCAGAGAGGTGTCTCGGTCATGTCTACATAGTTCTTGAACCCGTAGGGTCCGCACGCTTAACGTTCATTGACAATATAGTACTATGAGTTATGTATGTTGGTGACCGAATGTTGTTCGGAGTCCCGGATGAGATCACGGACATGACGAGGAGCTCCGGAATGGTCCCGAGGTAAAGATTCATATATTGGATGATATGGTTTGGCCAAGGGGTCAGGCCCATGGGGCTATAAGTTGGTGCAAAAGGAGTTTTGCGGAGGCCAGGGGGCCAAACGCCGGAGACCCTGGCGTCTGGCCCTGGGCCAGACGCCGAGGCCCATGGCATCTAGGCCAGACGCCAAGGTTTGTGGCGTTTGGTCCTGGAGTCTGAGTGGGACTCTTGTCTTTCGGGCAAAACCGACTTTGAGAAGGCTTTTGCTCCAAGTTTCGACCCCAGGGCTCAACATATAAATAAAGGGGCAGGGCTAGCACCAAAGACACATCAAGAAACACCAAGCCATGTGCCGCCAACCCCGTCCCCTCTAGGTTATCCTCCGTCATAGTTTTCGTAGTGCTTAGGCAAAGCCCTACGGAGATTGTTCTTCACCAACACCGTCACCACGCCGTCGTGCTGCCGGAACTCATCTACCACTTCGCCCCTCTTACTGGATCAAGAAGGCGAGGACGTCACCGAGCCGATCGTGTGCAGAACTCGGAGGTGCCATGCTTTCGGTACCTGGATCGGTCGGATCGTGAAGACGTACAACTACATCAACCACATTGATATAACGCTTCCGCAAACGGTCTACAAGGGTATGTAGACAACACTCTCCCCTCTTGTTGCTATGCATCACCATGATCCTGCATGTGTGTAGGAATTTTTTTGAAATTACTACGCTCCCCAACAGTGGCATCCAAGCCAGGTTTTATGCGTAGATGTCATATGCACGAGTAGAACACAAGTGAGTTGTGGGCGATATAAGTCATACTTCTTACCAGCATGTCATACTTTGGTTCGGCGGTATTGTTGGATGAAGCGGCCCGGACAAACATTACGCATATGCTTATGCGAGACTGGTTCTACCGACGTGCTTTGCACACAGGTGGCTGGCGGGTGTCAGTTTCTCCAACTTTAGTTGAATCGAGTGTGGCTACGCCTGGTCCTTGCGAAGGCTAAAACAGCACCAACTTGACGAACTATCGTTGTGGTTTTGATGCGTAGGTAAGAACGGTTCTTGCTAAGCCCAGTAGCAGCCACGTAAAACTTGCAACAACAAAGTAGAGGACGTCTAACTTGTTTTTGCAGGGCATGTTGTGATGTGATATGGTCAAGACATGATGCTAAATTTTATTGTATGAGATGATCATGTTTTGTAACCGAGTTATCGGCAACTGGCAGGAGCCATATGGTTGTCGCTTTATTGTATGCAATGCAATCGCCCTGTAATGCTTTACTTTATCACTAAGCGGTAGCGATAGTTGTAGAAGCATAAGATTGGCGAAACGACAACAATGCTATGATGGAGATCAAGGTGTCGCGCCGGTGACGATGGTAATCATGACGGTGCTTCAGAGATGGAGATCACAAGCACAAGAAGATGATGGCCATATCATATCACTTATATTGATTGCATGTGATGTTTATCTTTTATGCATCTTATCTTGCTTTGATTGACGGTAGCATTATAAGATGATCTCTCACTAAACTATCAAGGTATAAGTGTTCTCCCTGAGTATGCACCATTGCGAAAGTTCTTCGTGTCGAGACACCACGTGATGATCGGGTGTGATAGGCTCTACGTTCAAATACAACGGGTGCAAAACAGTTGCACACGCGGAATACTCAGGTTAAACTTGACGAGTCTAGCATATAACAAATATGGCCTCGGAACACGGAGACCGAAAGGTCGAGCATGAATCATATAGTAGATATGATCAACATAATGATGTTCACCATTGAAACTACTCCATCTCATGTGATGATCGGACATGGTTTAGTTGATTTGGATCACGTGATCACTTAGAGGATTAGAGGGATGTCTATCTAAGTGGGAGTTCTTAAGTAATATGATTAATTGAACTTAAATTTATCATGATCTTAGTCCTGGTAGTATTAGCATATCTATGTTGTAGATCAATAGCTCGCGTTTAGCTCCCCTATTTTATTTTTGATATGTTCCTAGAGTAAACTAAGTTGAAAGGTGTTAGTAGCAATGATGCGGATTGGATCCGTGATCTGAGGTTTATCCTCATTGCTGCATAGAAGAATTATATCCTTGATGCACCGCTAGGTGACAAACCTATTGCAGGAGCAGATGCAGTTGTTATGAATGCTTGGCTAGCTCAATATGATGACTACTTGATAGTTTAGTGCACCATGCTTAAACGACTTAGAATCGGGACTTCAAAGACATTTTGGACGTCATGGACCATATGAGATGTTCCAGGAGTTGAAGTTAATATTTCAAGCAAATACCCGAGTTGAGAGATATGAAGTCTCCAACAAGTTCTATAGCTAAAAGATGGAGGAGAATAGCTCAAGCGGTGAGCATGTGCTCAGATTGTCTGGGTACTACAATCGCTTGAATCAAGTGGGAGTTAATCTTCCAGATAAAATAGTGATTGACAGAATTCTCTAGTCACCATCACCAAGTTAGTAGAACATCGTGATGAACTATAATATGCAAGGGATAACGGAAATGATTCCCAAGCTCTTCGTGATGCTGAAATCGACGAAGGTACAAATCAAGAAAAACATCAAGTGTTGATGGTAAACAAAACCACTAGTTTCAAGTAAAGGGACAAAGGGAAGAAAGGGGAACTTCAAGAAAAACGGCAAGCAAGTTGCTGCTCAAGTGAAAAAACCCAAGTCTAAACCTAAGCCTGAAACCGAGTGCTTCTACTGCAAAGGACTGGTCACTGGAAGCGGAACTACCCAAGCAATTGGCGGATAAGACGGATGGCAAAGTGAACATAGGTATATTTGATATACATGTTATTGATGTGTACTTTACTAGTGTTTATAGCAACCCCTTAGTATTTGATACCAGTTCAGTTGCTAAGAATAGTAACTCGAAACAGGAGTTGCAAAATGAACAAAGACTAGTTAAGGGTGAAGTGACGATGTGTATTGGAAATGGTTCCAAGATTGATATGATCATCATCGCACACTCCCTATACTTTCGGGATTAGTGTTAAACCTAAAATAAATGTTATTTAGTGTTTGCATTGAGCATGAATATGATTGGATCATGTTTATTGCAATACGGTTATTCATGTAAGTTAGAGAATAATTGTTGTTCTATTTACATGAATAAAACCTTCTATGGTCATACACCCAACGAAAATGGTTTGTTGGATCTCGATCGTGCTGATACACATTTTCATAATATTGAAGCCAAAAGAAGCAAAGTTAATAATGATAGTGCAACTTATTTATGGCACTGCCGTTTAGGTCATATTGGTGTAAAGCGCATGAAGAAAATCCATGCTGATGGGCTTTTGGAATCACTTGATTATGAATCAGTTGATGCTTGCGAACCATGCCTCATGGGCAAGATGACTAAGACTCCGTTCTCCGGAACAATGGAGCGAGCAACAGATTTGTTGGAAATCATACATACTGATGTATGTGGTCCGATGAATATTGAGGCTCACGGCAGGTATCATTATTTTATCATCTTCACAGATGATTTCAGCAGATATGAGTATATCTACTTGATGAAACACAAGTCTGAAACATTTGAAAAGTTCAAAGAATTTCAGAGTGAAGTGGAGAACCATCATAACAAAAATAAAAGTTTCTACGATATGATCGCAGAAGTAAAATATTTGAGTTATGAGTTTGGCCTTCAGTTAAAACAATGTGAAATAGTTTCACTACTCATGCCACCTGGAACACCACAGTGTAATGGTGTGTCAGAATGTCATAACCGTACTTTATTTGATATAGTGCAATCTATGATGTCTCTTACCGATTTACCACTATTGATTTGGGGTTATGCATTAGAGACAGCTGCATTCACGTTAAATAGGGCACCATCTAAATTTGTTGAGACGACATCGTATGAACTATGGTTTGGCAAGAAACCTAAACTGTCGTTTCTTAAAGTTTGAGGTTGCAATGCTTATGTGAAAAAGTTTCAACCTGATAAGCTCAAATCCAAATTAGAGAAGTGTGTCTTCATAGGATACCCAAAAGAAAAATGTTGGGTACACCTTCTATCATAGATCCGAAGGCAAGATATTCATTGCTGAGAATGGATCCTTTCTAGAGAAGGAGTTTCTCTCGAAAGAAGTGAGTGGGAGGAAAGTAGAACTTGATGAGGTAACTGTACCTGCTCCCTTATTGGAAAGTAGTTCATCACATAAATCTGTTCCTGTGACTACTACACCAATTAGTGAGGAAGCTAATGATGATGATCATGTAACTTCAGATCAAGTTACTACCGAACCTCGTAGGTAAACCAGAGTGAGATCCACACCAGAGTGGTACGGTAATCCTGTTCTGGAGGTCATGTTACTTGACCATGACGAACCTACAAACTATGAGGAAGTGATGATGAGCCCAGATTCCACGAAATGGCTTGAGGCCATGAAATCTGAGATGAGATCCATGTATGAGAACAAAGTATGGACTTTGATTGACTTGCCCAATGATTGGTGAGCCATTGAGATTAAATGGATCTTCAAGAGGAAGACAGACGCTTATAGTAGTGTTACTATCTACAAAGCTAGAATTGTCGCAAAAAGGTTTTCGACAAGTTCAAGGTGTTGACTACGATGAGAGTTTCTCACTCGTATCTATGCTTAAGTCTGTCCGAATCATGTTAGCAATTTCCACATTTTATGAAATCTGGCAAATGGATAAATAAAATTACATTCCTTAATGGATTTATTAAAGAAGAGTTGTATATGATGCAACAAGAAAGTTTTGCCAATCCTAAAGGTGCTAACAAAATATGCAAGCTCCAGCGATCCATCTATGGACTAGTGCAAGCATCTCAGAGTTGGAATATACGCTTTGATAAGTTGATCAAAGCATATAGTTTTATACAGACTTCCGGTGAAGCCTGTATTTACAAGAAAGTGAGTGGGAGCACTACAACATTTCTGATAAGTATATGTGAATGACATATTGTTGATCGGAGATAATGTAGAATTATTCTGCAAAGCATAAAGGAGTGTTTGAAAGGAGTTTTTCAAAGAAAGACCTCAGTGAAGCTGCTTACATATTGAGCATCAAGATCTATAGAGATGGATCAAGACGCTTGATAAGTTTTTCAATGAGTACATACCTTGACGAGATTTTGAAGTAGTTCAAAATGGAACAGTCAAAGAAAGAGTTCTTGCCTGTGTTACAAGGTGTGAAACTGAGTAATACTCAAAGCCCGACCACGGCAGAAGATAGAAAGAGGATGAAAGTCATTCCCTATGCCTTGGCCATAGGTTCTATAAAATATGAAGACCCTGAGTTTGGCAAGGGAGTACAATAGTGATCTAGGAGTAGATCACTGGACATTGGTCAAAATTATCCTTAGTGGAATAAGGATATGTTTCTCGATTATGGAGGTGACAAAAGGTTCGTCGTAAAGGGTTATGTCGTTGCAAGTTTTGACACTGACCCACATGACTCAAAGTCTCAATCTGGATACATATTGAAAGTGGGAGCAATAAGCTAGAGTAGCTCCGTGCAGAGCACTGTTGACATAGAAATTTGCAAAATACTTACGGATCTGAATGTGGCAGACCCGTTGACTAAACTTCTTTCACAAGCAAAACATGATCACACCTTAGTACTCTTTGGGTGTTAATCACATATCGATGTGAACTAGATTATTTACTCTAGTAAACCCTATGGGTGTTGGTCACATGACGATGTGAACTATGGGTGTTAATCACATGGTGATGTGAACTATTGATGTTAAATCACATGGCGATGTGAACTAGATTATTGACTCTAGTGCAAATGGGAGACTGAAGTAAATATGCCCTAGAGGCAATAATAAAGTTATTATTTATTTCCTTATACCATGATAAATGTTTATTATTCATGCTAGAACTGTATTAACCGGAAACATAATACATGTGTGAATACATAGACAAATAGAGTGTCACTAGTATGCCTCTACTTGACTAGCTCGTTGATCAAAGATGGTTAACTTTCCTAAGCATAGACATGAGTTGTCATTTGATTAACGGGATCACATCATTAGGAGAATGATGTGATTGACTTGACCCATTCCGTTAGCTTTGCACTTGATCGTTTTGTTTGTTGCTATTGCTTTCTTCATGACTTATACATGTTCCTATGACTATGAGATTATGTAACTCCCGTTTACCGGAGGAACACTTTGTGTGCCACCAAACATCACAACGTAACTGGGTGATTATAAAGGTGCTCTACAGGTGTCTCCAAAGGTACTTGTTGGGTTGGCGTATTTCGAGATTACGATTTGTCACTCCGATTGTCAAAGAGGTATCTCTGGGCCCACTCGGTAATGCACATCACTATAAACCTTGCAAGCATTGCAACTAATGAGTTAGTTGTGGGATGATGTATTACGGAACGAGTAAAGAGACTTGCCGGTAACGAGATTGAACTAGGTATTGAGATACCGATGATCGAATCTCGGGCAAGTAACATACCGATGACAAAGGGAACTACGTATGTTGTTATGCGATCTAACCGATAAAGATCTTCGTAGAATATGTAGGAGCCAATATGGGCATCCAGGTCCCGCTATTGGTTATTGACCAGAGAGGTGTCTCGGTCATGTCTACATAGTTCTCGAACCCGTAGGGTCCGCACGCTTAACGTTCGTTGACGATATAGTACTATGAGTTATGTATGTTGGTGACCGAATGTTGTTCGGAGTCTCAGATGAGATCACGGACATGACGAGGAGCTCCGGAATGGTCCGGAGGTAAAGATTCATATATTGGATGATATGGTTTGGCCAAGGGGTCAGGCCCATGGGGCTATAAGTCGGTGCAAAAGGAGTTTTGCGGAGGCCAGGGGGCCAAACGCCAGAGACTCTAGCGTCTGGCCGTGGGCCAAACGCCGAGGCCCATGGCGTCTGGGCCAGATGCCAAGGATTGTGGCGTTTGGTCCTGGAGTCCGAGTGAGACTCTTGTCTTTCGGGCAAAACCGACTTTGAGGAGGCTTTTGCTCCAAGTTTCGACCCTAGGGCTCAACATATAAATAAAGGGGCAGGGCTAGCACCAAAGACACATCACAAAACACCAAGTCATGTGCCGGCAACCCCGTCCCCTCTAGTTTATCCTCCGTCATAGTTTTCGTAGTGCTTAGGCGAAGCCCTACGGAGATTGTTCTTCACCAACACCGTCACCACGCCGTCGTGCTGCCGGAACTCATCTACTACTTCGCCCCTCTTGCTGGATTGAGAAGGCGAGGACGTCACCGAGCCGAACGTGTGCAGAACTCGGAGGTGCCGTGCTTTCGGTACTTGGATCGGTCGGATCGTGAAGATGTACAACTACATCAACCACGTTGATATAACGCTTCCGCAAACGGTCTACAAGGGTGTGTAGACAACACTCTCCCCTCTCGTTGCTATGCATCACCATGATCCTGCGTGTGTGTTGGATTTTTTTTGAAATTACTACGTTCCCCAACATCTCCCCTACTTATTCTTGATTGCAGCAGAGGGCCTTTCGTGCCGCCTGAAATCCAGTTCACAGTCATCACTTGCAGGTATTAAGGTGGCCTCAATAGCCCCATCCATCAACCACCTTTTGTTTGTAGATGACAACCTTCTGCTTTATAAGGCTAGTGTCGAGGGTTCGGTTGCAGTGTCAAACCTATTGGAGATTTATTGTAATGCTTCAGGACAGCATATAAATAATGACAAATCATCAATCTTTTTCAGCTCAGGTTGCCCGCTTCCTTTGAGGACAGAGATAAAAAACACTTTACATGTCCAGAATGAGTCCCTGAATGAGCGGTATCTTGGCATGCCAACAGATGTTGGCCATTCCAAAAACGGTACCTTTAAATATCTACGAGATCGGGTGTGGGAGAAGATCAAAGGATGGATGGAGAAATTACTGTCTACAGTAGGGAAAAGAGGTCTTGATCAAATCAATCGCTCAGGTCATACCTGTATATTCTATGTCTTGTTTCCGCTTGCCACGGGGTTTATGTGAAAGTATAACATCAATTATACGATAGTTTTGGTGCGGTAGCAAAGAAGGAAAAAAGAAAACCCAGCTGGGTTGCTTGGGACACTATGATCCAACCGAAGCAGCTGGGAGGCCTAGGTTTCCGAGATATGGAGATTTTTAACCTAGCGCTCCTTGCCCGCCAAGCGTGGAGAGTCTTGACAGAAGAATCCTCTTTGAGTGTGCAAATAATAAAGGTTGTTTACTTTCCACACTGCAATTTGTTGGATGTAGAGTTGGGCTCACGTCCATCACAGATTTGGCGAGCAATTCTGGATGGGAGAGATATCTTAGCTCAAGGCCTAGTTCGAAGGATTGGTGATGGTGACACTACACACATATGGAGGAATAATTGGATCCCTCGGATAGTTTCAAGAGGCCTTTAGTGTCCTTAGTTCCTAATCCTCCAGAAAAGGTAGTAGAACTCCTAGACAATACTTCGGCGCAGTGGAAGGAAGGGCTGATTCGCACTATCTTTACTCCTTTTGACGCCGAAGAGATCCTTAAAATTCTAGTTTGTACTAGGAGGTTGCCGGACTTCTGGGCATGGCATGAAGAAAGTACAGGGGCGTTTACTGTTAGTTCGGCTTATTGGATGATCCTCAGAACGAGGACGAATAGGGACAACTGGTGGTACGACAATGAGGGATCATCCGCTGGGCAGGAGGAAAAGGTATCGAGCGTTCTGTGGCATATCCAAGTTCCTTCCAAACTTCGAATGCTTCTTTGGCGCCTTGCCAGACACTCTATGCCCAGTGGTGAGGTTTTGCATCATCGTCATATGGCCGATACGGACTCATGTCCGTTGTGCAGAGCGAAGGATACATGGAGCCATGCGCTCCTTACCTGTGTGCTGGATAGGAGCGTTTGGGCCTTGGCACCCGAAGATTTGGTCGAGAAGCTCATCGAACACCAGCAAGAGAGTGCCAAGGATTGGCTTTTTGCATTGCATGAGAGTCTGGACGGGAAAGAATTCATCCGAGTGGTGGTGACGGCTTGGGCGATATGGGGAGCCAGAAGAAAGGCTACCCACGAGGACATATTTAAGTCTCCGCAAGCAACTGATGCATTCATACGGAGCTTTATTTTAGAGTTGGATATCATAAACGGGAGAAGCCAAGACAAGAGGGGACACTGACCGGTTCGTGCATCCTCGTGGCAGCCACCAATAATGGGAAGTGCAAAATTTAATGTTGATGGTGCGGTTTCAAGGAGGGGGAGGCACGGGACAACATCAGCAATTCGTAGGGATCAAAACATGTCTTTTTGGGAGCATCGGCGATGGTATTCAATCACATTGATGACCCCCCCATACTTGAAGCGTTGGCTATAAGGGAAGCGTTGGCACTTGCTGATGATCTGTACATTCGACGTGTCCATATTGCTTTGGACTGCAAGGTGGTGATCGATGACATGAAAGGTGACAGCCGTGCTTCTTATGGAGCGGTTTTGAAGGAAGTGTAAGTTAGATCTTCTTCTTATATTTCATGTGTTATAGTTCATGATTTTAGGAGCTCAAATTTTGAAGCTCACAACCTAGCGAAACATTCTCTTACTCTTAGTTTAGGCCGCCATGTTTGGTTAGGCCATCCAGGAGATCTTCCCTTCGTCCCTGTAAACATTGTGACGGTTTAATAAAGTTTCGCGTGGTTGTCTAAAAAAACGTACCTTTCTCCATCCGGTTTTTGGGAAGGCTTTAGAACCTTCATGAGCCGGCTTTTCTTTTTTATATGTTTCTCCCCCCATTTGTTTTTCCTTTTCACTTTTTTCTCTTTTCTTTTTCTTCAATTTTTTTCACCTTCAAAATTTGGACTTTTTAAAGTGTGGATCAATATTTAATGTCCTGAATATATATGAATTCGTGAACATTGTTGAAATTTGGGAACACTTTTTTAAATGCGGGAGCTTTTTCAAAATTCTATAGAAATTCTAAAAATTTTGAACATTTTTCTAATTCATGAAACTATCTGAAATTCGGGAAAACATTATGAATTCATGAAAAAATTCTTAAAATTTGGAACATATTTTGAATTTTTTGAAATTTTAAAACCAATAAAAATTATCAAATTCCCTATTTTTATGAAAATTCGTGACTTTTTTGTATTTGGGAACATTTTTTGAAATTTAGAGTCTCTTCAAATTTGTGAACCTTTTTTAAAATTTATGAAATCCTGGAACATATTTCAAATTTGTGAACATTTTATGAAATACGTAAAATATTCTAGAAATCCTGGAACTGTTTTAAATTTGTAAACATTTTCTGAAATTTGAATCACTTATTAAAATTGATGAACATTTTTTAAATTAAAATTTTCTAGAATCCCAAACAGTTTTTAAAATATGCAAAAAACATAAAAGTAAAACAAAAAAAATAGAAAAACAAAATAAAAAACAAGGGCGTTGCTCCTCGCGCATGGGCTGCCCCAAAATGGCGTGTGGACGAGCTGAAGTGCGCGTGTACTATCTTTCTGGTACCGAGGTCCGGGAATAGGAACCCCCCATCATGTTGTACTGACTAGATGATACTTGTTTAAAAAAACACGAATAAATGTTTTACTACTGTAAAATAGTCTAGCTGTGGCGGACGCAAAAAGCCTGTGGCCAGCTTGCCTATGGAGGCCGCGTGCCACTTATCTCTCACCATTGCTAGTAGATCACAAGTGGCGGGCAGAGCGCTCACCACTAGTAATACATGGCGGGCATTTTTAGCTACCCGCCACTTGTAAATTAGGCAGCAATGACGAGTGTTCCATACACCCACAATGCATTCTTCTAGCAGTGGTGGCGTGCACTTTTTGACACCCCACAATTTGTAATTCAAGCCCCAAAAGAGCAGTTGTCGTGGCAGCGGCGTATTATATTATATTAATAGTTGCATATGTATTGCAAAACATGTATGAATCACATTAGAAGTTACATAGCGAGATCACAAGTAATGTTTGCGTTATGTTTGCATGTTACACACAATCACATGATAACAGTAACACCACAATGACTACGAACTGGACAAATATTATCAAATTATTGAGTCCACTCAACTCGATCTGGTCTGCAACCTTGCATACTTCATGCTTGCTCTTTTCTTTGAGCACAAACTTCAAGTAATCATCCTCCGCATCTCCCTTAGTTTTAAACCCTTTATAACAATTGTTCTTCTAACTGCCCACTTGTTCATGGCATGTCTAGCACCGTTGTGGCATACTCGGCGGCTGCTCGAGCGCTTTCGACATAGGGGCCATATATGGCGGTGGAAGCAACCACCGTAGGCGCCCTAACGACTCATCTCCACTTCTCCATCTAACACACAGGTTTTCTTGCCAAGCTTCAAGTCACTCCTACTTTGGAAGATCAAATTCATGAGGCACAACTCCTTGATACCATGGCGAAGAAGGTGAAACAGGGTGTTGCCAAGGGCTTACCCACATACAAGTGCTATCGCATTGATGACAGAGACACTTTGTTCTTTGAGGACCGGATTGTGGTTCCTAAAGGTGATATAAGGAAGGTCATAATGAACGAAGCGCACAATTATCTTCTTTTCATTCACCCAGGCAGTTCAAAGATGTACCTTGACCTCAAGCAATCGTATTGGTGGACTCAAATGAAGCGAGAGATTGCTCAATTCGTGAATGAATGTGATGTATGTCGAAGGGTGAAAGCAGAACATCAATGACCAGCTGGTCTCCTCCAACCTCTTGCTATTCTAGAATGGAAGTTTGATCATATCGAAATGGACTTTGTCACTGGCTTTCCAAAGTCCAAGCGTGGGAATGATGCTATCTTCGTTGTCATTGACAAGCTTACAAAAGTGGCTCATTTCCTTCCTATCAAAGAATCTATCATGACAGCTTAGTTGGCGGAGCTATACACCTCCAAAATTGTCTTGTTGCATGGAGTTCTGCAATTGATCTCTTCAGACCGCGGAAGCATTTTCACTTCCAAGTTCTGGGACTCCTTCGAGAAGGCCATGGGCACCAACATTCGCTTCAGCACGGCTTTCCATCCTCACACAAGTGGCCAAGTCGAGAAAGTTAATTAAATCCTTGAAGACATGCTCAGAGCTTGTGTCATCTCTTTCGGTATGAAGTGGGAAAATTGCCTCCCATATGCCGAGTTCTCCTACAACAAAAGCTTCCAAACAAGCTCGGGCAAGGCCCCATTTAAAATTCTATATGGCAGAAAGTTCCGTACTCCTCTTAATTGGTCCGAGACTGGTGAACGCCAACTTCTTGGCAACAACTTGATCACAGAAGCTGAAGAAATGTGTAAAATCATCCCTGAAAATCTCAAAGCCGCGCAATCACGCTAGAAGAGTTACTATGATAGCAAGCACCGTGACTTGCCTTTCGAGATCGGAGACCATGTCTACCTTCGAGTCTCTCCAATGAAAGGCACTCAATGCTTTGGTATCAAAGGTAAGCTTGCCCCGAGATATGTGGGTCGTTTCAAGATCATTGGCAAAAGAGGCGACCTCACCTATTAGCTCGAGCTTCCGTCCAATTTCTCAAATGTGCACGATGTGTTTCACGTGTCACAGCTTCGCAACTTCTTCAAAACACCCGAGCGCACTATGAACTTAAAAGAGATTGACCTCCAAGAAGACTTGTGTTATCATGAGCACCCTGTTGCCACTCTTGAAGAAATCGAGCACAAAACTAGCAACAAGTCGATCAAATTCCTGAAAGTTAAGTGGTCTCACCATTCTGACCGAGAAGCTACATGGGAGCGCGAGGATCACCTCCATTCCGAATATCCGGAGTTCTTTCAGTGCTAGATCTCGGGTCGAGATCCTCTTGTAGTGGTGGGGAGTTTTAACATCCCGGATGTAATATTCCATAATTGTAACTCCAACTCTTGCCATTTCCGGCTAAGTTATATGTTATATCCTTCGTGGTTGGGTTTTGTCCTTGTTTTGCATTTTTTTGATGTCATCATGTGCATCTCATTTGCATTCGTGTTCATCTCATGCATCCGGTCATTTTCCCCTTTGTCCGTTTTGGAATCCAACACTCACACATGCACCCGTTGCACCTCTCAGACCTCGTTTCATGAGCGGGAGAAAAACATTCTCGGAATGGGCTGAGGTTTGTCGAGTGGCCTTAGTACATCATCGGTAGGCCGCCTGTCAAATTTCGTTCCATTTGGAGGTCGTCTGATACCCCAATGGTTAACCGTGTAACCACCGAAACCCCTCTCTCTTTGTAGCCCAACACCCCTCCACAACAGCCCGCTAGCCCATCTAAAACCCCTCCATGCTCTCCGTCGTTGGATCACGATCGTGTGGGTGAAAACCGCACCTCACTCTCCTAGCTCCCTCTACCTATAAGAAGGCCTCCCCTCGTCCAAATCCCGGAGCAAACCCTAGTTCCACCCTCTCCCTCCGTGCCGGACACGTCCGCCGGCGTAGGACGCGTCCAGCCGCCGTCCTGGGCCAACCCCGTCGCGCCACGTGGCCTCCGCCCGCTGCCACCGCCGCCGGCCCGCCCGGCCCGCACGGGGCCCTCTCGACCCACGCGCCGCCGCCCGCTTCCCGACCCCGCTCCCCCGCCTTCCGCCGCCGCCGCCCCGCCATTGCCGGCGCCCCATTTCACTACCGCCACCTCGTCGCTACTCCGCCGCCTCCCGGCTGCGCGCTGTCGTCGCCGCCACCCCGCCATCGCCGCTTTGCCCCAACGCCGACGAGCCCCGGCGCCGCCCCTCCTCGCCGGATCGGGCGGCCCCAAGGCCGGATCCGCCGCCCCCGACCTCGCCTCGTCGGAGTTCTTCCACCGCATCGGTCCGCGTGCCGGGTCAAACCCTAGATCCGGAGGTAAATTTTCCTCCAAGTCCCCAGATATTCTATCTCATGTGCCCATCTTTGCCATATCATAACTCCGTGCCCGTAGCTCCGTTTTGCGTGCATGATATACCGAAATGTTCATCTCGTGATGCTCTACATGCTAGCGTAATTTGCATGCATGTTACTATCCATATTGATGCTCTAATCATCGTTGCAAAAGTGCTAAATGATGTGTCTGCTGGAATCCATCATAACTTGCCGATTTGTCTTTTTCATAGCATTTTTGGGTGTTCATCCTTTGAGCATCATGTCTACATGTTTTAGGAGGACCTTCATGCCATCTTTACAGTGGTGTAATCCTTGTATTTTTATGTGCCTTGTGGTCACTAGCACAAGCATGCCAAGTAGGCCACTTGATGTTGCTGATTTCAACCACTTAGTTTTTCTGCTAAGTTTTTTCCTGTCACATTATGTTGCTATGTTGACTTGTTCCCACATGTAGATCTATGCATATTTTGATGAAGTTAAATAAGGATGTTTTGAAGATATGGTTACGCTATATCCATTCATGCCTCTAGTTGTAATTATGGGGTATTGTAGCTTGTCATTACCATGCTCTCCTTTTGCTAAATATTATTGATGTCAGTCTGTTAACAGGAAATGCATTTTTACCATGTGTTTTGCTAGTGATCCATGCACCCTATGACTATGCTATTGCCATTTTTAGATTCATAAATGTGTCTTATTACTGTTAGGTACCTTGTGATGCCATGAAATGCTTTGTGGTGAGTTGCATGAGCTTGCAAAGTTGCTATCATGAATCTGTTTCTGCCATGCCATGTTTTTCTACTAAGTCTAAATCTGTTCATATCACTTGCCATGTTTGCATTGATGCTACCATCCTTTCTGTGCATCTTTGGTCAAGTTCACTAAGGGAGTTTTGTTTATTGCATTTAGTAATAGCATTCCATGCCCTTTTTTGCCATGTTATGATCGGGTAGCATGTAGTTTACTAGTTCTAAACATTGCTACCTGATGCTGTTTATGCCATATTCAGCATTTTCACTAAGTATGTTAAACTGTTGTCATTTGCATTGTTTCCATGTTGTTTTAGACTTGTTCTAGTGAGTTCTAGCAGGAGCTCGGTGTTCATGATTTGTAGAGCTTCACATGTACTTCACTGCCATGTGTTTTGTTGCTATGTTGGAATGATGTAGCATAGTTTCATGATGCATCTTAAGTGCTATGTCGCTGTTAAGCGCAGTTTTGCCTTGTTCTTGTTTTGCTTGTCATTTGCGAACCATGCATCCGTTTCCGGTGATCTTTATATCGATTTCGACCGAAATCTCCTAACCTTTCCAGTGGCATGTTTGGTTTTCCAAGTTGATGCCATGACAATCTTTTACCTTTTGGAGTACCCATATGCATTGCACATCATATCTTGCATCCCATGCCACGTCTTGCATCATGTTGCTTGTGCATTGCACCGTGTTTGATTGTTGTTCCTTTGCTTGTGTTCTTGCTTTGGGTAGAGCCGGAAGATGATTTCGTGAACGAGGATCCTGTCGAGTACGTTTACGAGGAGCAAGCCTGAGGACTTTGCAGGCAAGATGACCATTACCCCCGATATCACTTCTATCTTTGCTTGCTAGTTGTTCGTTCTATCGCTATGTAGCGCTACCTACCACTTATTTATCATGCCTCCCATATTTCCATGTCAAGCCTCTAACCCACCTTCCTAAGAAACCGTTGTTTGGCTATGTTACCGCTTTTGCTCAGCCCCTCTTATAGCGTTGCTAGTTGCAGGTGCCTTGCAGGTTGTTCCATGTTGGAACATGGATATGTTGGGATATCACAATATCGCTTATTTAATTAATGCATCTATATACTTGGCAAAGCGTGGAAGGCTTGGCCTTTTGCTCGGTGTTTTGTTCCACTCTTGCCGCCCTAGTTTCTGTCATATCGGTGTTATGTTCCTTGATTTTGCATTCCTTACGCGGTTGGGGTTATGGGACCCCCTTGACATTTCGCTTTGAATAAAACTCTTCCAGCAAGGCCCAACCTTGGTTTTACCTTTTTCCTAATAACAACTAAAATTTTCCTAGGGAGTAATTGACCCGAGGATTTCTTAATCGACCCCCCCGGGCCAGTGCTCCTTTGAGTGTTGGTCCGAACTGACTAGACTGCGGGGCCACCTCGGGGAAACTTGAGGGTTGGTTTTACTCGTAGGATGTCTCATCCGGTGTGCCCTGAGAACGAGATACGTGTGACTCCTATCGGGATTTGTCGGTACATCGGACGGTCTTGTTGGTATTGTTTTAACATTATTGAAATGTCTTGTAACCGGGATTCCGAGACTGGTCGGGTTATTCTGGGAGAAGGAATATCCTTCGTTGATTGCGAGAGCTTGTGATGGGCTAAGTTGGGACACCCCTGCAGGGTATAAACTTTCGAGAGCCGTGCCCGCGGTTATGTGGCAGATGGGAATTTGTTAATATCCGATTGTAGAGAACTTGACACTTGACTTAATTAAAATACATCAACCGCGTGTGTAACCGTGATGGTCTCTTTTCGACGAGGTTCGGGAAGTGAACACGGTTGGGTTATGTATGATCGTAAGTAGTTCAGGATCACTTCTAGCTCTGCATCCGTTGCGTAGTTTCTCATCCTACTCTTGTACTCGTATGTTAGCCACCATATTTGCTTAGAGCTTGCTGCAACTCCACCTTACAACCACATCCTACCTATAAGCTTAAATAGTCTTGATCTCATGGGTTTTGAGATTGCTGAGTCCTTGTGACTCATAGATACTACCAAAACAGTTGCAAGTGCCGATGATACCAATGCAGGTGATGCCATCGAGCTCAAGTGGGAGTTCGACAAAGACCTTGGCCGTTACTATGTTTCCTTTCCGGATGATCAATAGTGGTGCCCAATTGGAATGATCGAGATTTAGCATTTGGGGTTGTCTTCTTTTCTTTTGGATTCGTTCGTAGTCGGACCTTGTGTGTACTCTGTTTAACTGTATGAATAATTTGATTATTGTGTGACATGGCGATTGTAAGCCAACTATTTACTTCCTTGTTCATTTACATGGGATTATGTGAAGATGATCCTTCTTGCGACCATAGCAAAATTCGGTTATGTCTCTAAGTCGTGCCCCGACACGTGGGAGATATAGCCGCATCTTGGGCGTTGCAGGTTCCTCCTGCCTCCTGTCGGCGTTGGCGCTAGTCTGTCTCGTCTCCTGTGGCTTTAGGGCCATGGAGGCATGGTCGATCTCGGCCCTCTCGCCAGTGGGAGGGCTTTGTTTTTTGGCTACTTTCTCAAGCTTTCTTAGGGTGTGTCCTGCTCAGAGAGATGTGGTGGCGGTGGCTCTCTGAAGATGGAATAAGATTGTCCCTTGCCTAGCCCTCGTCCGGTAGTGCTTCTAGCATCATCAGAGGGAGTGTGGAGTTTGTCTCCGACGGATCTCGTGGGATTCAGTCGGCGTTTGCCTTTGGTGGATCCACGTTGATCTTGTCTTTGTTCGTGTGTGTTCGTTGTCTACAGGTTGGATCCTTCTGGTCTAAACTTCCTTCAACGGCGACGGTTGTCATTCTGGTGTGCTGGTCCTATAGGGTCTTAGCACAACGAATTTTTGACTGTCTACTACAATCAATTTTGCCCGGCTCAGGGGAGGGAGGGGTGATGACGGCGGCACATCTTCGGCTCGCTTCAGTATTTGTAGTCGTCGCTAGGTGGTCTATGGATATGAATGTAATTTTTATTATTTATGGTATTCATTGTACTATGATGATTGATATGACTGGAAGTTTTCTCGAAAAAAACATGTGTCTTCATTGTTTCATAACTTGCCTAGTGTGCATGACACAACATCTTGGAACAGCTGCCATAAGAAAATTTGGATTTCAAATCCAATTAAAATTACATACATCGAGGTTCATGAAAACATAGATTTAACCTAAATACTTAAACGCGCAGCTGCGCTATTTGGACGTTGCGAGCGCACACGCTACACGACAAGGGATCACACGCTCTTGTCATCTGCCCTTCACTCTCTATAGCTCGTGGTCCCTAGTACATAGTGGAATTAAAACAAATCACAGGAAAAACATCTAGTCCATCGCGTCTCTGCGCGTCCAGCCATCTCGTGATTTCTCAGCAAGTCCCACGTGCATGCATTTAATTTGCATTTTCTAAATTTCAAAAAGCTATATGTTTTGAAACGATCATGGAAGTTAAGATCTGCTTTCACCACTAGGTTCTCTGCGGCGAGCTCTTCAAAACTAGATCCCATATGAGTATGTTTCGACTAACTTTTTTTACGAGCAACTTTGGATCAAAGGGAAGCAACTTTAATTAGTGCTATAGGACAACAACTTCCTGTTTGTCTACGTAGGCATCCTATTGAAGGAAATATGCCCTAGAGGCAATAATAAAGTTATTGTTTATATTTCCTTATATCATGATAAATGATTATTATTCATGCTAGAATTGTATTAACCGGAAACTTAGTACATGTGTGAATACATAGACAAACAGAGTGTCACTAGTTTGCCTCTACTTGACTAGCTCGTTGAATCAATGATGGTTATGTTTCCTAACCATAGACATGAGTTGTCATTTGATTAACAGTATCACATCATTAGAGAATGATGTGATTGACTTGACCCATCCGTTAGCTTGGCACGATGATCGTTTGGTTTGTTGCTATTGCTTTCTCCATAACTTATACATGTTCCTATGACTATGAGATCATGCAACTCCCGAATACCGAAGGAACACTTTGTGTCATGGAATTGTCACGGCAGATGTCCTAGTGGAAGGACTTAGTCATAGGGCCATCGCAACTAGGAAGCTTAAATGGGTTAATCGGGACAAAGGACACGAGAGGTTTTATACTAGTTCGGCCCCTTACGATGAAGGTAAAAGCCTACGTCTAGTTGTGTTGGTATTGCTGGGGTTTCGATCACCAAGAGGCTAACTCGCCGGCTTGGTTATCGATCTCTTGTTTCTTTCCCTAAGCCGCCACCGGGCCGTCCCCTTATATACACGGGTTGACGCCTGGTGGCCTACAGAGTCCCGGCCGGCTCATAAGTCGTGTCCGGCTCGGTGACTTCTTTTACATGCCTTTCTTTAAAAGTCTTTCCTTACATACGGAGGTTTACAATACTAGGCCTTAAGCCGCCTCTAGGCCTTTGGGCCTTCTATAAGATTTGACAAACTATCGTCTTGAATGTTTACTGGGCTTCCTTTGTAACCTGCCATTGGGGCTGACCCGGCCCCTCCTGGGTGGGTCATAACTGATAGCTATATCCCCAACATTAGGCCCTAGGTTGACTTTGAACTTTGTTCTTTGTCAATCTTCAACACTTAGACACAATCCATCTTCTTATCCTCGCATAAGTTTTTGTAACCCGCCATGACGTCATCTCTTCAAAACACGGAAAAAAATTATGATGTCATCTCCCAACGGATCTTCATCTTTAATGCCTTCCGAGAATCGAGGCGTCCATCTAGTTAGATAACCATTATTCGGCTCTTCCTCGATTTTCGCGCCCGTCTGTTCACCTTTTCCCTTATAAATAGGCACGCCCCAGCCTTTTCTCATTCTTCTCTCTTCTTCATCTCCTTCCTCTCGCAACCCTCCTATTGCTCGAGCTCCACCACCGCTGCAACGCTCATTGTCGTCCTCAAGCTCGGCCGATGCATCACCCTGATTCTGTCCAGAGAACGGCGGCGATCCTCCCCATCAACGCCACACCCGTAAGCTCTCACCTTCTCACCCCCATAGATCTGCATTAGGGTTTAGGAAGTTTCCTTCTTGAGTTCTTCATTGTTCGTCGCAGATTTGTTCCAACTTCTCTTACCGCACCCTCTTTTGATCTAAAAGTAGTGCAGAACTTAAGCGGTAGCTGTTTCTCATCCATTTTAGATGTTAGTAGATCCCTTTCCTTTGCACAGGTATCATCTTAGAGATGATGAACTCATCTGGGCTATATTTTTAGGTCTAGGAATTTTTTTCATTTTGAACGGCCATTTGATCCATATTAATATCCAGAAGTTAAGAAACATGTTTATCTCCATACTTAACCAATTTCTGTTGCTGGTATTTCTCAAATGCCTGTAGTCATGGCGGCTTACTATGTCGGCTTACTTTTCCTTATATGTCTTAGCCCTTAATTAAGCCGACATTACTCCTCTATATCATCTTGTACTTTCATCATATTTATTGAATTGAACCGGCATGTTACGTCCCTTTCAGTGCGTTTCTAAACACCATGCCGTCCAAAACACCGACTGTTTGCAACTGGGTCCCCTCAACCGTGACTGAGGAACGTTTGAAGGAGTTCTTCTCCATAGGATTTTTGCCAGGAAAAAAATGTCATGTCTTACCCTGCACCTGATCCGGGCAAAGAACGACCCAATCCACAAAATGGTGAAGTCATTGTCTTTACTAACCACATGAATCGTGGCTTTTCGCCGCCCGGTTCAAAGTTCTTCAGAGATGTCCTCCATTTTTTCAAACTCCACCCTCAAGATATCGGGCCCAATTCCATATCTAATATCTGCAACTTCCAAGTACTCTGTGAAGTGTACCTTCAGGAAGAGCCGACTGTGGAACTCTTTAGAGAGTATTTTGTTTGAACCGGCAGAACGAGTGCACCAACGGCCCTACCCTGGAACTTGGAGGTATCTCAATCCAGCATCGACAAGGCGCCGTCTTCCCCCTTATAGTCTTGCCAAGTCATCCCAAGGACTAAAATCAGACTTGGTTTTATTGTCAAGATACTTCACCAGCAAATGAGCATCCACTGCTGGGTTATCGCTCAGAGTGTCTTGACTCCAAATTCGCACTTCCTGACAAACTCACTGTTGCGGAACGCAAGAAGATGATACCATCTATCAAAAAGATTAATGCTTTATTGGGGAACGGCTTAACTGGAGTTGACTTAACCCGTTGCTGGGTTGCGTGGCGGGTCATCCCTCTAAGCCGTCGATCAAAATTGATGTACGAATATGGTGGAGGCCCAGATGACTCTCTTCGCCACAGCTCCGTTCAATTAACTGAAGAAGATATTGTTTCAATGTCCATCCTTCTAGTGAACGGAAAATACGAAGACTGCAGTAAAGTCGGGTTAAACCCCTTCTGCAAGCTTAACCCGGTGCCAGAAGTAAAGAAACTTTGAACTCTCTCCTTCGTACTTTTCCCAGCCGTATTGTTCTTTAACACTTGCTTGACCTTTCATCTTGTTTTTTTACCTGTTTACAGGCCAAATCTGATTTCTGGAAAGTCAAATATGACCACGAAGCTGCCAAGAAAGCGAGAGTCGCCGCCATAAACGCCAAGAAAACGACCCGACGGTCGAAAAAGAAGAAGAAGAGCACTGCGGAAGATTTGATGAAGCTTGACGATACTTCTGAGTCGGAGGTAGCCCTTGACTCCCTTGGCCAACTTTTTAATAATCTTATTAACACTAATCATTACCAAGACGACACTGGGGCCAGGCAGGCCGTGGAAGAAGAGGTAACTATTTCCTCCGACTCAGCCCATTTGCCAAGACAGAAACTTCGAGTTGTAACCCGGAAAGTAAGGTTTTCACACCCTTTGGCTTATCTGGACCCTCACTTTCTTTTGAAAAATCAGCAACATGAGAGCCGCCGTCAAGCCTGGACCAAAGACGAACCGGCTGCTGTTCTTCAACAAACTCCTCAAAAACGCCATAATGAGGTTTATTTCCTTGTCTTTGACTTTCTGTTAATGGATCTCCTCCCTTGCTTTACTTACTTTGTCTTATCTTTGCAGGAGGTGTCTCGCTCTTCTGGTGACTCGTCTTAGACCCAATTTTCGGCCTTCAAGACTGCCCCTGGGTAAGGAAAAATCCTCTTTCTTCCGTGTTTTTCAAACTGTCTCTTTATGGTGACAGTCCTATAACATTTCTCTTAGTGGTCAAGCTAAGTCTAAGAAGGCCAAGGTAACCAAGCCGGTGGAAGACCCGCTAGTCCTTTCACCTGAACCGGCAAGGCCACCTTCTCCTCCATCAATTGAAGCTCCAGAATACCCGCTTGTCAATGATGAAGTAAATCCTCCTGAGCCGGCAATTGACGATACCACCGTGAATCCTTCTGCAACTGGACCATCGAGCTGGGCCAACCCTCCATCACCGTCTGCGCAAAACGTTTTGGTCACCGGGAGCCGCTTTGTTTAGCCGGGGAATCCCACCGTGTTGGCTCGTCACACGGTGAAATAGGAGGTGTAGGAGAGACAGAAAGTGTGTTTTGATGTTTCACATTATGACCATCTGAATGCCAACGACATTTTATCCGGTTATCTCAGCCATGTGCACTCCAGCCGCGACTCAGAGATCGAAATGGTCAAGCAGTTGCAGCTGAAATACGAGGTATGTTCTTCCGGCTTACTTATATTCCGCCAGCCCCCAAGTCTTCAGATTATGAGTGGAATGATCTGTAGACTTTATGATATAAGCTAATACTTTTACCTTTGAAACTTTTCTGGAGTTCAATAAAATAGAACAAAGCTTCACCTGTAGTCCCCAAGGGCCGGTTCATTTGATCATAAATGAGCCGGTACTTTAAATTGTCTTGTACCATATCCAAAGAACTTTGTAATACGGTTTAACCTTGAGAAACTTGCTGAATAGCATACATTAGCCCCCAAGTGTCAAGTGGTGTTACTTTGTAAAGTACTTGAGACTTGAATCTTGACCTTTAAACCTTAATTGAAATCTTGACTCATCTCAGTATGTTGTGCAGAATGCCTTATCTGAACTGAGCTCGCAACTAACTGATGCAAAGACCCAGCTGGCGGATCAGGAGGCAGACATCAAGTCTGCTGACTCCAAACTGCAAGTAAGTCTCTCTGAGACGGAAAAATTAAAAACCAGCTTCTTTGCCAAGAAGAAAACCTGGGATGAAGAAAAACGCTTCTGACACAATGTGCCGAGAAAGCTGAAGCCGCCCTTGAAGAGTTATGACGGAGCTGACCGGTTTAAAGAACCGGGTGTCACAGATGGTGTCCGCCATCTTTGGTAAGCCATCTGTACTGAACTTTTTACCTTCTTTTGACCCGGACTGCAAGCCACTAGCTGACCCTTCATGTTTAAAACGTATGCAGGCGCTCGAAGCAAGAATCTGAGTCAATACCACGTGATTAAGCTGAAGGCGGTCTATACTTTAGTAGAGCAGTTGTACATTGGTGCACAACGAGCACTCGCCGCTATCTCTCCTGCCAATCAAGGACCCAACCGGCTCAGCGATGTGTTAAAGAAGCTGTCAATCTTGCCCGCCAGGTTCCAAGAAGTGAAGCGCTCCTATGCCAGAGCTGGAGCTTTGACTGCCCTGAGCCGCTCCAAGGCTTGGGTGCAAAATCTAGACCCGTCGGACGTAGCCAGAGGGTATCCTACCGTGAAGGAAGACGGATCTCCTTTTGAGCAAGATGACTTCATGGCTTGCGTGCGCGGAGTGCGACCTTAGGCGACTATTCTGGGAGATGAAACCAATATCGACAACACTACTAGGAAAAGGCCTACTAATGGCGCACCAGTTTTGCCTACTAATAGCGCACTAGTGGTGCGCCATTAGTATCACGCCACTAGTATTTTTTACTAATGGCGCACCACTGGTGCGCCATTAGTATACCAGATACTAATGGCGCACCAGTAGTGCGCCATTAGTATGCCTAGAGGTGTGCCATTACTATCTAACTTAGTAATGGCGCACCACATAGAAGTGCGCCATTAGTAATAATTTTTTTTCATTTTTTTGAAAAATTCAATTTTTTTTCATTTTTTTCTTAATCTCGGGTCACTATGGCTTAATCTCAGGTCAAATCACACTCTGTGGTAAAACTTCCCGAAAGGTCACCCATCCTCACACTACTCTAGCCCAAGCACGCTTAACTTCATAATTCTATCCAACCCCAGCACCACGTCACTTCACAGGCACTTATTGATATATCTATCATATCAATCCTATTAAACCTTGCTGATGTCTAAGACTTAGTTCATGTTCATGAGTATGATGAAATTTTGAAAAAATATTTCAAACTTTCCGATCATATTACGTATCATATTTTGAAAAATAATTCTTTTTTTTTCAAAACCAATTTTTTTTCTGTTACTAGTGGCGCACCTAGCATACGGTGCGCCACTAGTAAGTTTGAAATTTTTTGAATTTTTTTGCCTCCGGATCTTAGAAGCCCCGTAACTTTTTTCTGTTAGGTTTTTGGGGATTTTGAAAATG
>NC_041392.1:617165604-617196642 GCF_002162155.2 Triticum dicoccoides
GTGGGAGCGGTGCGCCATTACTAGTTCAACTAGTAATGGCGCACCACTCCCACGGTGCGCCATTAGTAGTTTTGAAAAAAAAATTAAAAATTGTTACCAATGGCGCACCGTGGATGTGGTGCGCCATTAGTATTTGGACACTAATGGCGCACCAACACATGGTGCGCCATTAGTATATACTAATGGCGCACCACATGTCTGGTGCGCCATTAGTGTCATTTCCATCTATAGCCCTTTTCCTAGTAGTGCAAGTATCAACCGGGTTTTGATGTGGAAAATAAGAAGATGGCAACTCCCTCGTACAAGGTGACAGATTTAATCCCGCCTATTCGTGAAAATACATTTGCTCCGGAAGTTGATCCGGCCGGCCTGATTGACGAAGAAGCAGAATTTGTCGCCGTGAATGGTTTTTATTGGTCAAAACCCAGCTTCCAATCAGCAGAGGGCGGTGAACCAGCGAGGGAGGAGTGATAACCATCTTCATCGGCTTATAAAAGCCTTGTAATAGATTAGCTGTGAAAACATTGCATGCTTTTCCTATGCTATCGTGCATAAAACACTGTGTGTGATTATGTGTTTCCTGATGGCAATATATGCATCACTTTTATGGTTGTCCCTGCAATACTTCAGCTCTGTTCCTATAGATACAAGAGAAAAAGCTGGCTTGGCGGCTTAGTGCCGAACAGGTTAGAACACCCGGCTTATAGCCAATATTTTTATCATAGTAGGAAACAGAAACAGACATAAAAAGAGAACAAGGTTGAAATAACCCTTTGATTAATGCAAGAGGCAATTGCTCATAAACAATAGCCATACTTGTACCTTTTGTTGGAAATATGCCCTAGAGGCAATAATAAAAGTATTATTATTATATTTCCTTGTTCATGATAATTGTCTTTTATTCATGCTATAACTGTATTATCCGGAAATCGTAATACACGTGTGAATACATAGACCACAATATGTCCCTAGTGAGCCTCTAGTTGACTAGCTCGTTGTGATCAACAGATAGTCATGGTTTCCTGGCTATGGACATTGGATGTCGTTGATAACGGGATCACATCATTAGGAGAATGATGTGATGGACAAGACCCAATCCTAAGCCTAGCACAAAGATCGTGTAGTTCGTTTGCTAGAGCTTTGCCAATGTCAAGTATCTCTTCCTTTGACCATGAGATCGTGTAACTCCTGGATACCGTAGGAGTGCTTTGGGTGTATCAAACGTCACAACGTAACTGGGTGACTATAAAGGTGCACTACAGGTATCTCCAAAAGTATCTATTGTTTTATGCGGATCGAGACTGGGATTTGTCACTCCGTGTAAACGGAGAGGTATCTCTGGGCCCACTCGGTAGGACATCATCATATGCGCAATGTGACCAAGGAGTTGATCACGGGATGATGTGTTACGGAACGAGTAAAGTGACTTGTCGGTAACGAGATTGAACAAGGTATCGGTATACCGACGATCGAATCTCGGGCAAGTAAAATACCACTAGACAAAGGGAATTGAATACGGGATTGATTAAGTCCTTGACATCGTGGTTCATCCGATGAGATCATCGTGGAACATGTGGGAGCCAACATGGGTATCCAGATCCCGCTGTTGGTTATTGACCGGAGAACGTCTCGGTCATGTCTGCATGTCTCCCGAACCCGTAGGGTCTACACACTTAAGGTTCGATGACGCTAGGGTTATAAAGGAAGCTTGTATGTGGTTACCTAATGTTGTTCGGAGTCCTGGATGAGATCCCGGACGTCACGAGGAGTTCCGGAATGGTCCGGAGGTAAAGATTTATATATGGGAAGTCCTGTTTCGGCCATCGGGACAAGTTTCGGGGTCATCGGTATTGTACCGGGACCACCGGAAGGGTCCCGGGGGCCCACCGGGTGGGGCCACCTGCCCCGGGGGGGCACATGGGCTGTAGGGGGTGCGCCTTGGCCTACATGGGCCAAGGGCACCAGCCCCAAGAGGCCCATGCGCCTAGGGAACCCTAGAGGGAAGAGTCCTCAAGGGGGAAGGCACCTTCGAGGTGCCTTGGGGAGGATGGACTCCTTCCCCCCCTCTTGGCCGCACCCCAAAACCCATCTAGGGCTGGCCGCCGCCCCTAGGGGGTGGGAAAACCCTAAAGGGGGCGCAGCCCCCTTCCCCCTATATATATTGAGGCATGGGGCTGCCCATAACACATGATTTGATCTCTGGTTGGTGCAGCCCTGCCCCTCTCCCTCCTCCTCTTCTCCCATGGTGCTTGGCGAAGCCCTGCGGGATTACCACGCTCCTCCACCACCACCACGCCATTGTGCTGCTGCTGGATGGAGTCTTCCTCAACCTCTCCCTCTCTCCTTTCTGGATCAAGGCGTGGGAGACGTCACCGGGCTGTACGTGTGTTGAACGCGGAGGTGCCGTCCGTTCGGCACTTGATCATCGGTGAATTGAATCACGACGAGTACGACTCCATCAACCCCGTTCACTTGAACGCTTCCGCTTAGCAATCTACAAGGGTATGTAGATGCACTCTCCTTCCCCTCGTTGCTGGTCTCTCCATAGATAGATCTTGGTGACGCGTAGGAAAATTTTGAATTTCTGCTACGTTCCCCAACAGTGGCATCATGAGCTAGGTCTATTGCGTAGATTCTTTGCTCGAGTAGAACACAAAGTAGTTGTGGGCGTTGATGTTGTTCAATATGCTTACCGTTACTAGTCCAATCTTGTTTCGACGGTATTGTGGGATGAAGCGGCCCGGACCGACCTTACACGTACTCCTACGTGAGACAGGTTCCACCGATTGACATGCACTTGGTGCATAAGGTGGCTAGCGGGTGCCAGTCTCTCCCACTTTAGTCGGAACGGATTCGATGAAAAGGGTCCTTATGAAGGGTAAATAGCAATTGGCATATCACGTTGTGGTTTTGCATAGGTAAGAAACGTTCTTGCTAGAACCCATAGCAGCCACGTAAAACATGCAAACAACAATTAGAGGACGTCTAACTTGTTTTTGCAGGGTATGCTATGTGATGTGATATGGCCAAAAGGATGTGATGAATGATATGTGATGTATGAGATTTATCATGTTCTTGTAATAGGATTCACGACTTGCATGTCGATGAGTAAGACAACCGGCAAGAGCCATAGGAGTTGTCTTTATTTTTTGTATGACCTGCGTGTCATTAAAGAACGCTATGTAAACTACTTTACTTTATTGCTAAACGCGTTAGCCATAGAAGTAGAAGTAGTCGTTGGCGTGACAACTTCATGAAGACACGATGATGGAGATCATGATGATGGAGATCATGGTGTCATGCCGGTGACGATGATGATCATGGAGCCCCGAAGATGAAGATCAAAAGGAGCAAAATGATATTGGCCATATAGTGTCACTATTTGATTGCATGCGATGTTTATCATGTTTATGCATCTTGTTTACTTAGGACAACGGTAGTAAATAAGATGATCCCTTACAAAATTTCAAGAAGTGTTCTCCCCTAACTGTGCACCGTTGCTACAGTTCGTCGCTTCTAAGCACCACGTGATGATCGGGTGTGATGGATTCTTACGTTCACATACAACGGGTGTAAGACAGTTTTACACAGCGAAAACACTTAGGGTTAACTTGACGAGCCTAGCATGTGCAGACATGGCCTCGGAACACGGAGACCAAAAGGTCGAGCATGAGTCGTATAGTAGATACGATCAACATGAAGATGTTCACCGATGATGACTAGTCCGTCTCACGTGATGATCGGACACGGCCTAGTTGACTCGGATCATGTAATCACTTAGATGACTAGAGGGATGTCTATCTGAGTGGGAGTTCATAAGATGAACTTAATTATCTTGAACATAGTCAAAAGACCTTTTTGCAAATTATGTCGTAAGCTCGCGCTTTAGTTCCACTGTTTAGATATGTTCCTAGAGAAAATATAGTTGAAAGTTGATAGTAGCAATTATGCGGACAGTAGAAAGCTTATGTCCTTAATGCACTGTTGAGTGTGCTGAACCCCAAACGTCGTTTGTGGATGTTTCGAACATCGAACATACACGTTTTGATAACTACGTGATAGTTCAGTTAAATGGTTTAAGTAGAGGCACCAAAGACGTTTTCGAAACGTCGCGGAACATATGAGATGTTTCGAGGGCTGAAATTGGGATTTCAGGCTCGTGCCCACGTCAAGAGGTATAAGACCTCCGACAATTTTCTTAGCCTACAAACTAGGGGAGAAAAGCTCAATCGTTGAGCTTGTGCTCAGATTGTCTGAGTGCAACAATCACTTGAATCGAGTGGGAGTTGATCTTCCAAATGAGATAGTGATGTTTCTCCAAAGTCATTGCCACCAAGCTGCTAGAGCTTCGTGATGAACTATAACATATCAGGGATAGATATGATGATCCTTGAGGTATTCGCGATGTTTGACACCACGAAAGTAGAAATCAAGAAGGAGCATCAATTGTTGATGGTTGGTGAAACCACTAGTTTCAAGAAGGGCAAGGGCAAGAAGGGATACTTCATGAAACGGCAAATCAGCTGCTGCACCAGTGAAGAAACCCGAGGTTGAACCCAAACCCGAGACTAAGTGCTTCTGTAATAAGGGGAACAACCACTGGAGCAGCATTACCCTAGATACTTGGTAGATGAGAAGGCTGGCAAGGTCGATAGTAGTATATTGGATGTACATTATGTTAATGTGTACTTTACTAGTACTCCTAGTAGCACCAGGGTATAAGATACCGGTTCGGTTGCTAAGTGTTAGTAACTCGAAATAAAAGCTACGGCATAAACGGAGACTAGCTAAAGGTGAGCTGACGATATGTGTTGGAAGTGTTTCCAACGTTGATATGATCAAGCATCACACGCTCCCTCTACCATCGAGATTGGTGTTTGCGTTGAGCATAGACATGATTGGATTATGTCTATCGCAATACGGTTATTCATTTAAGGAGAATAATGGTTACTCTGTTTATTTGAATAATACCTTCAATGGTCTTACACCTAAAATGAATGGTTTATTGAATCTCGATCGTAGTGATACACATGTTCATGCCAAAAGATATAAGATAGTAATGATAGTACCACTTACTTGTGGCACTGCCATGTAAGTCATAATGGTATAAAACGCATGAAGAAGCTCCATGTTGATGGATCTTCGGACTCACTCATTTTTGAAAAGTTTGAGACATGCGAACCATGTCTATTGGTATATATGCATGAAGAAACTCCATGCAAATGGATCGTTTGGACTCACTTGATTTTGAATCACTTGAGATATGCAAATCATACCACATGGGCAAGATGACTGAAAAGCCTCGTTTTCAGTAAGATGGAACAAGATAGCAACTTGTTGGAAGTAACACATTTTGATGTGTGCAGTCCAATGAGTGCTGAGGCATGCAGTGAATATCGTTATGTTCTTACTTCACAGATGATTCGAGTTGGATGTTGAGAATATTTACTTGATGAAACACAAGTATGAATTATTGAATGGTTCAAATAATTTCAGAGTGAAGTAGAAGATCATTGTGACAAGAGGATAAAATGTCTATGATATGATCATAAAGATGAATATCTGAGTTACGAGTTTTGGCACACAATTAAGACATTGTGGAAATTGTTTCGCAATTAATACCGCCTGGAACACCATAGTGTGATGGTGTGTCCGAACATCATAGTTGCACCCTATTGGATATGGTGCGTACCATGATGTCTCTTATCGAATTACCACTATCGTTCATGGGTTAGGCATTAGAGACAACCACATTCACTTTAAATAGGGCACCACGTAAATCCGTTGAGATGACACCGTATGAATTATGGTTTAGAGAAACCTAAGTTGTCGCTTCTTAAAAGTTTGGGGCTGCGACGCTTATATGAAAAAGTTTCAGGTTGATAAGCTCGAACCCAAAGCGGATAAAATGCATCTTCATAGGAAACCCAAAACAGTTGGGTATACCTCCTAATTCAGATCCGAAAGCAATATGGATTGTTTCTAGAATCGGGTCCTTTTCGCGAGGAAAAGTTTCTCTCGAAAGAATTGAGTGGGAGGATGGTGGAGACTTGATGAGGTTATTGAACCGTCGCTTCAACTAGTGTATAGCAGGGTACAAAGAGTTGTTCCTGCGGCACCTACACTAATTGAAGTAGAAGCTTATGATAGTGATCATGAAACTTCAGATCAAGTCACTACCGTACCTCGTAGGATGACAAGGATGCGTACTACTTCAGAGTGGTACGTAATCCTGTCTTGAAAGTCATGTTGCTAGACAACAATGAACCTACGAGCTATGGAGAAGCGATGGTGGGCCCGGATTCTGATAAATGGCTTGAGGCCATAAAATCCGAGAGAGGATCTATGTATGAAAACAAAGTGTAGACTTTGGCAGAACGGCTCGATGGTCGTAAGGCTAATGAGTACAGATGGATTTCAAAAGGAAGACGGACAATGATGGTAAATGTCACCATTGAGAAAGCTCGACTTGTCGTTAAGATGTTTTCCGACAAGTTCAAGGAGTTGACTACGATGATATTTTCTCACTCGTAGCGATGCTAAGAGTCTGTTGGAATTATATTAGCGATTACTGCATTATTTATGAAATCTTGCAGATAGGATGTCAAAACATTGTTTCCTCGACGATTTTATTGAGGAAAGGTTGTATGTGATACAACCGGAAGGTTTTGTCAATCCCGAAAGATGCTAATAAGTATGCAAAGCTCCAGCAATCCTTCTAAGGACTGGAGTGAGCATCTCGGAGTTGGAATGTATGCTTTGATGATGATCAAAGATTTTGGGTTTGTACAAAGTTTATGAGAAACTTGTATTTCCAAAGAAGTGAGTGGGAGCACTATAGAATTTCTGATGAGTATATGTTGTTGACATATTGATGATCAGAAATGATGTAGAATTTCTAGAAAGCATATAGGGTTATTTGAAAGGTGTTTTTCAATAGAAAACCTGGATTAAGCTACTTGAACATTGAGCATCAAGATCTATAAGATTAGATCAAAATGCTTAATAATACTTTCAAATGAGCACATACCTTGACATGATCTTGAAGGTATTCAAGATGGATCAGTCAAAGAAGAAGTTCTTGCCTGAGTTGTAAGGTACGAAGTTAAGACTTAAAGACTCGACCACGGCAGAATAGAGAGAAAGGACGAAGGTCGTCCCCTATGCTTAAGACGTAGGCTCTTCAGTATGCTATGCTGTGTACCGCACCTGAAGTGTGCCTTGCCATGAGTCAGTCAAGGGGTACAAGAGTGATCCAAGAATGGCTCACAGGACAACGGTCAAAGTTATCCTTAGTAACTAGTGGACTAAGGAATTTTCTCGATTATGGAGGTGGTAAAAGAGTTCGTCGTAAAGGTTACGACGATGCAAGCTTAACACCTATCCGGATAGCTCTGAGTAGAGAGACCGGATACATATAATGGAGCAATAATTTAGAATAGCTCCAAGTAGAACAGTTATTTGGAATGGCTCCAAATAGAGCGTGGTAGCTACATCTAGGAGATGACATAGAGATTTGTAAAGCACACACGGATCTGAAAGGTTCAGACCCGTTGACTAAAACCTCTCTCACAAGCAAACATGATCAAACATAAAACTCAAAGTGTTAATCACATAGTGATGTGAACTAGACTACTGACTCTAGTAAACTCTTGGGTATTAGTCACATGGCGATGTGACCTGTGAGTGTTAATCACATGGCGATGTGAACTGGATTATTGACTCTAGTGCAAGTGGGAGACTGTTGGAAATATGCCCTAGAGGCAATAATAAAAGTATTATTATTATATTTCCTTGTTCATGATAATTGCCTTTTATTCATGCTATAACTATATTATCCGGAAATCGTAATACACGTGTGAATACATAGACCACAATATGTCCCTAGTGAGCCTCTAGTTGACTAGCTCGTTGTGATCAACAGATAGTCATGGTTTCCTGGCTATGGACATTGGATGTCGTTGATAACGGGATGACATCATTAGGAGAATGATGTGATGGACAAGACCCAATCCTAAGCCTAGCACAAAGATCGTGTAGTTCGTTTGCTAGAGCTTTGCCAATGTCAAGTATCTCTTCCTTTGACCATGAGATCGTGTAACTCCTGGATACCGTAGGAGTGCTTTGGGTGTATCAAACGTCACAACGTAACTGGGTGACTATAAAGGTGCACTACAGGTATCTCCGAAAGTATCTATTGTTTTATGCGGATCGAGACTGGGATTTGTCACTCCGTGTAAACGGAGAGGTATCTCTGGGCCCACTCGATAGGACATCATCATATGCGCAATGTGACCAAGGAGTTGATCACGGGATGATGTGTTACGGAACGAGTAAAGTGACTTGTCGGTAACGAGATTGAACAAGGTATCGGTATACCGACGATCGAATCTCGGGCAAGTAAAATACCACTAGACAAAGGGAATTGAATACGGGATTGATTAAGTCCTTGACATCGTGGTTCATCCGATGAGATCATCGTGGAACATGTGGGAGCCAACATGGGTATCCAGATCCCGCTGTTGGTTATTGACCGGAGAACGTCTCGGTCATGTCTGCATGTCTCCCGAACCCGTAGGGTCTACACACTTAAGGTTCGATGACGCTAGGGTTATAAAGGAAGCTTGTATGTGGTTACCGAATGTTGTTCAGAGTCCCGGATGAGATCCCGGACGTCACGAGGAGTTCCGGAATGGTCCGGAGGTAAAGATTTATATATGGGAAGTCCTGTTTCGGCCATCGGGACAAGTTTTGGGGTCATCGGTATTGTACCGGGACCACCGGAAGGGTCCCGGGGGTCCACCGGGTGGGGCCACCTGCCCCGGGGGGCCACATGGGCTGTAGGGGGTGCGCCTTGGCCTACATGGGCCAAGGGCACCAGCCCCAAGAGGCCCATGCGCCTAGGGAACCCTAGAGGGAAGAGTCCTCAAGGGGGAAGGCACCTCCGAGGTGCCTTGGGGAGGATGGACTCCTTCCCCCCCTCTTGGCCGCACCCCAAAACCCATCTAGGGCTGGCCGCCGCCCCTAGGGGGTGGGAAAACCCTAAAGGGGGCGCAGCCCCCTTCCCCCTATATATATTGAGGCATGGGGCTGCCCATAACACATGATCTGATCTCTGGTTGGTGCAGCCCTGCCCCTCTCCCTCCTCGTCTTCTCCCATGGTGCTTGGCGAAGCCCTGCGGGATTACCACGCTCCTCCACCACCACCACGCCGTTGTGCTGCTGCTGGATGGAGTCTTCCTCAACCTCTCCCTCTCTCCTTGCTGGATCAAGGCGTGGGAGACGTCACCGGGCTGTACGTGTGTTGAACGCGGAGGTGCCGTCCGTTCGGCACTTGATCATCGGTGATTTGAATCACGACGAGTACGACTCCATCAACCCCGTTCACTTGAACGCTTCCGCTTAGCGATCTACAAGGGTATGTAGATGCACTCTCCTTCCCCTCGTTGCTGGTCTCTCCATAGATAGATCTTGGTGACGCGTAGGAAAATTTTGAATTTCTGCTACGTTCCCCAACACCTTTGATCTCCGAACCACCGGTTTAAATAACCCGGGTGATGAAGTTGATAATCCAATCTTTTTGAGAAGTCAATGCTTCTGAATACTGAATGATTATCATGCCCTGGTGGCTTGTTGTAAAATAGCTCAGCCGGTGCAAAGACCATTGCTGATTATTTGTGAAATTGAGACAACAAAAAACCAATAAAGCGAATAACAGGTAGTAAAAATTAACCCTGTAATTAAAGGTTGGGGTTTTTTGATTCGAATAGGATCAGTAAACCGGACCAAAGGGGTTAAGCTAACGTTCGAATACGACCATATAGCCCCCAGTGGCTTTGGCGTTGCGCCGATCAAGAGGGTACCGACAGCTATGTTCTCTTTGGTTCGAATACGACCTATGTTTGAACAAGAAGCCCCCAAATGACCTTGAGAGGTTTTTAACAACCCTGATTCGAATACGATCCAAGTCAGACCCAAAAGGCGTTAAGCTATGATTCGGATACGATCAAGAAGCCCCCTAGTGAGTTTGGCTTTGAGCCGATCAACAAGGGTTACGGCAGCTATGTTCTCTTTGGTTCGAATACGACCTATGTTTGAACAGGAAGCCCCCAAGCGACCATGATAGTTGCGGCTAGATTCGAATACGACCATAAGCCGGACCGAAAAGGTTAGACTGGATGCAAATATGATCAGCTCCTTAATAGTCATAAAAAACAATAAAGATGCGTAATCTTTAAAAGAAAAGAGACCGATGGTCCTGCTTTATTACTTATCATAGTATACACAACGTTAAAGTATGTACATGATGAGAGCCGGTGGCTTAGGTGTAGTATGGCCGAAGTTGAGCAATGTTCCACGACCGGCGGGTCTCCTCTTCCGACTTATGTGAGTCTTTGTGTTCTCGAACGTCAATGAGGTAATATGACCCGTTGTTTAAGTTCTTGCTGACCACAAAGGGTCCTTCCCAAGGTGGGGATAACTTGTGTGCATCTGACAGATCCTGGATGAGCCGGAGCACCAGGTCACCTTCTTGAAAAGTCCTGGTCTTAACCCGACGGCTGTGATAACGGCACAGGTCCTATTGATAAATTGCTGATCGAGCCGCTGCTAAGTCTCTTTCCTCATCTAACAAGTCCAGTGCATCCTGTTTGGCTTGTTCATTATTAGCTTCAACATAAGCCGCCACACGGGGCGAGTCATGACGGATGTCACTAGGCAATACTGCTTCTGCTCCATACACCATGAAGAAAGCTGTGTAACCTGTAGACCTGTTAGGTGTGGTGTTGATACTCCATAGCACCGAGGGTAATTCCTCTACCCAACAACCCGACGTTCGCTGCAAGGGAACCATAAGCCGGGGCTTGAGACCTTTTAAGATTTCCTGATTTGCTCTCTCAGCTTGACCATTGGATTGAGGATGAGCTACAGAAGAGACATCAAGCCGAATATGCTCACGTTGACAAAATTCTTCCATAGCCCCTTGGCATAGAATAGTGCCATTGTCAGTGATAATGCTGTGTGGAAAACCAAAATGGAAGATCACCTTTTTCATGAACTGAACTGCCGTGGCCGCATCACACTTACTCACCGGCTCTGCCTCAACCCACTTTGTGAATTTGTCAACTACCACTAAAAGATGTGTCTTTTTGTCCTTAGACCTTTTAAAAGGTCCAACCATGTCAAGCCCCCAGACCGCAAAGGCCAAGTAATTGGAATCATCTGTAGCTCTTGAGCCGGCACATGTGCTCGTCGTGCGAATTTTTGACATCCATCACATCTACTGACCAGATCCTCTGCATGAGCATGAGCCGTCAACCAGTAAAAACCGTGACGAAAAGCCTTGACCACCAAAGATTTTGACCCGGCATGATGACCACAATCGCCTTCATGGATCTCACGAAGTATTTCTTGGCCTTCTTCAGGGGAAACACACCGCTGAAACGCTCCAGAGACACTGCGATGGTATAATTCTCCGTCAGAAATCATCATTGACTTAGACCGCCGGGTTATCTATCAAGCCAGGATCTCATCCGCTCGCAACTCTCCCCGGGTCATGTAAGCCAAGAACGACACTGTCCAATCTGGGACGATATGAAGAGCCGCCCCAACTGTGCCTCCGGGTCAGGAACGACTAGATCTTCTTCTGTGGGTAACTTAACAGACGGGTTATGCAGAACATCCAAAAAGGTGTTAGGTGGCACCGGCTTACGCTGAGATCCCAACCGGCTTAGAGCATCAGCCGCTTCGTTCTTCCTAGGTCAATGTGTTCCACCTGATAACCTTTAAAATGTCCTGCAACAGCATCAACTTCACGGCGATAAGCCGCCATGAGAGGGTCTTTGGAATCCCACTTGCCTGATACCTGTTGAGCCACCAAATCCGAGTCGCCAAGACACCGGACCCGGCTCAGGCTCATCTCTTTGGCCACTCGAAGACCATGGAGCAAGGCTTCATATTCTGTTGCGTTGTTAGTGCAAGGAAACATCAGCCGCAACACATAACAAAATTTGTCACCTCGAGGGGAGGTTAAAACAACTCCAGCCCCCGAGCCTTCCAACTGTCTGGACCCATCAAAGTGAATAGTCCAATATGTGTTGTCTAGTTTCTCCTTCGGCATCTGCATCTCTGTCCAGTCATTAATAAAGTCAACCAGAGCATGAGACTTGATCGCAGTATGTGGCACATACTTCAACCCATGAGATCCAAGTTCAATGGCCCACTTGGCGACTCGTCTAGTGGCCTCTCTATTTTGGATGATATCCCCCAAAGGCGCAGAGCTAACCACAATGATCGGGTGACCCTAAAAGTAATGCTTGAGCTTCCGGCTTGCCATGAACACACCATATACGAGCTTCTGCCAATGTGGATATCTTTGTTTAGATTCAATCAGTACCTCGCTGACGTAATAAACCAGCCGTTGAACCGGATGTTCCTTTCCAACCTCTTTGCGCTCCACCATAATTGCCACACTAACAGCCCATGAGTTAGCGGCTATGTACAATAATAGCGGCGCTTTCTCAATTGGAGCAACAAGAACCGGTGGCTCAGCAAGCTATTTCTTCAGATCCTCAAAAGCAGAGTTCGCAGCATCACTCCAAACAAAATCATCTATTTTCTTCATCATCTGATACAAAGGCATCGCCTTCTCCCCTAACCGGCTTATGAACCGGCTTAAAGCAGCCACACGACCCGCCAGCCGTTGAAGGTCATTGATGCATGTTGGTTTGGCCAGGGATGTGATTGCCTTAATCTTCTCCGAGTTAGCTTCAATACCTCGTTTGGACACCAAAAAACACAAGAGCTTGCCGGCTGGGACTCGAAAAACACACTTAGCCGGGTTAAGCATCATTTTGTAGACCCAGAGGTTATCGAAGGTCTCTTTCAGATCTGTGACCAAGGTTTCCTCTTTCCTGGACTTTACCACTATATCGTCCACATAAGCATGAACATTACGCCCAATCTGATTGTGAAGACAATTCTGCACACACCGTTGATAAGTCGCCTGAGCACTCTTAAGCCCAAAAGGCATAGACACATAGCAGAAAGCTCCAAACGGAGTGATAAAAGCTTTCTTCTCCTGGTCTTTGACTGCCATCTTGATCTGATGATAAACTGAATAAGCATCCAAAAACTCAAATGTGCGCAACCCGCCATAGCATCGATGATCTGATCAATACGGGGGAGAGCAAAAGGGTCAGCCAGACAAGCTTTGTTTAAATTGGTGTAATCTACACACATACGCTAGGTGTCGTTCTTTTTGAGTACAAGCACCGGGTTGGCTAACCACTCTGGGTGAAAGACTTCCACAATGAACCCGGCCGCCAAGAGCCGAGCCACCTCTTCTCCAATGGCTTTGCGCCTTTCCTCGTTGAACCGTCGGAGAAACTGTCTAACCGGTTTAAACTTTGGATCAATATTGAGAGTGTGCTTAGCGAGTTCCCTCGGAACACCCGGCATGTCGGAAGGTTTCCATGCAAAGATGTCCCGGTTCTCACGGATGAACTCGATGAGCGCGCTTTCCTATTTTGGATCCAAGTTGGCACTGATGATGAACTGCTTGGATGAGTCGCCAGGCACAAAGTCAACCATCTTGGTGTCATCAGCTGATTTGAATTTCAATACCGGCTCATGCTCCATTGTCGGTTTCTTTAAAGACGTCATGTCTGTCGGGTCAACATGATCCTTATAAAACTTTAACTCCTTTGTTGCACAAACAGACTCACCATATGCAGCATCACCTTCTTCACACTCCAAGGCTATTTTTCGGCTTCCATGTACTGTAATGGTGCCCTTATAACCCGGCATCTTGAGCTGCAAATGCACATAACACGGCTGCTACCTCTTGAGCACTGCGTTGGTTTTCCCCGAAGAGGAAGGGATGATGCAGCAGAGTAGCGTAAGTATTTCCCTCAGTTTTTGAGAACCAAGGTATCAATCCAGTAGGAGGCTATGCGCGAGTCCCTCGTACCTTCACAAAACAAATAAATCCTTGCAACCAATGCAAATAGGGGTTGTCAATCCCTATAAGGCCACTTACGAGAGTGAGATATGATAAGATAATATTTTTGGTATTTTTATGATAAAAGATGCAAAGTAAATAGAAAAGGAAATAACTAAGTAGTAGGAGATCAATATGATAAAGATAGACCTGGGGGACATAGGTTTCACTAGTGGCTTCTCTCGAGAGCATAAGTATTCTACGATGGGTGAACAAATTACTGTTGAGCAATTGACAGAATTGAGCATAGTTATGAGAATATCTAGGTATGATCATGTATATAGGCATCACGTCCGAGACAAGTAGACCGACTCCTGCCTGCATCTACTACTATTACTCCACTCATCGACCGCTATCCAGCATGCATCTAGAGTATTAAGTTAAAAACAGAGTAACGCCTTAAGCAAGATGACATGATGTAGAGGGATCGACTCATGCAATATGAAGAAAACCCCATCTTGTTATCCTCGATGGCAATAATACAATACGTGCCTTGCTGCCCCTACTGTCACTGGGAAAGGACACCACAAGATTGAACCCAAAGCTAAGCACTTCTCCCATTGCAAGAAAGATCAATCTAGTAGGCCAAACCAAACTAATAATTCAAAGAGACTTGCAAAGATAACCAATCATACATAAAAGAATTCAGAGAAGATACAAATATTGTTCATAGATAGACTTGATCATAAACCCACAATTCATCGATCTCAACAAACACACCGCAAAAAGAAGATTACATCGAATAGTTCTCCACAAGAGAGGGGGAGAACATTGTATTGAGATCCAAAAAGAGAGAAGAAGACATCTAGCTACTAACTATGGACCCATAGTTCTGAAGTAAACTACTCACACTTTATCGGAGGGGCTATGGTGTTTATGTAGAAGCCCTCCCTGATCGATGCCCCCTCCAGCGGAGCTCCGAAACAGGCCCCAAGATGGGATCTCGTGGATACAGAAAGTTACGGCGGTGGAATTAGGCTTTTGGCTCCGTATCTGATCATTTGGGGGTACGTGGATATATATAGGAGGAAGGAGTACGTCGGTGGAGCAATAGGGGGCCCACGAGGGTGGAGGGCGCGCCTGGTGGGGGTGGGCGCGCCCCCTACCTCGTGGGCTCCTGTTTCCTTTCTTGACGTAGGGTCCAAGTCTCCCGGGTCTTGTTCGTTGAGAAAATCACGTTCCCGAAGGTTTCATTCCGTTTGGACTCCGTTTGATATTCCTTTTCTTCGAACCCCTAAAACAGGCAAAAAACAGCAATTCTGGGCTGGGCCTCCGGTTAATCGGTTAGTCCCAAAAATAATATAAAAGTGGATAATAAAGCCCAATAATGTCCAAAACAGTAGATAATATGGCATGGAGCAATCAAAAATTATAGATACATTGGAGATGTATCAAGCATCCCCAAGCTTAATTCCTGCTCATCCTCGAGTAGGTAAATGATAAAAGCAGAATTTTTGATGCGGAGTGCTACTTGGCATAATTTTAATGTAATTCTTCTTAATTGTGGTATGAATGTTCAGATCTGAAAGATTCAAGACAAAATTCATATTGACATAAAAATAATAATACTTCAAGCATACTAACAAAGCAATTATGTCTTCTCAAAATAACATGGCCAAAGAAAGTTCATCCCTACAAAATCATATAGTTTAGTCATGTTTCATTTTCGTCACACAAGAATGCTCTCATCATGCACAACCCCGATGACAAGCCAAGCAATTGTTTCATACTTTAGTAATCTCAAACCTATAAACTTTCACGCAATATATGAGTGCGAGCCATGGACATAGCACTATGGGTGGAATAGAATATAATGAGGGGGGTTATGTGGATAAAACAAAAAGGAGAAAGTCTCACATCAACGACGCTGATCAATGGGCTATGTATATGCCCACCGATTGATGTTAATGCAAGGAGTAGGGATTGCCATGCAATGGATGCACTAGAGCTATAAATGTATGAAAGCTCAACAAAAGAAACTAGTGGGTGTGCATCCAACTTGCTTGCTCATGAAGACCTAGGGCACTTGAGGAGGCCCATTGTTGGAATATACAAGCCAAGTTCTATAATTAAAAATTCCCACTAGTATATGAAAGTGACAAAATAAGAGACTCTCTATCATGAAGATTACGGTGCTACTTTGAAGCACAAGTGTGGCAAAGGATAGTAACATTGTCCCTTCACTCTTTTTCTCTCATTTTTCTTTTTTTATGGCCTTTCTCTTTTTTTGGGCCTTCTCTTTTTTATGGCCTTTCTTATTTTTATTCCTCACTTGGGACAATGCTCTAGAAAATTTTGATCATCACCCTTTTATTTATTTACAACTCAATGATTACAACTCGATACTAGAACAAAGATGACTCTATATGGATGCCTCCGGTGGTGTACCGGGATATGCAATGAATCAAGAGTGACATCTATGAAAGAATTATGAACGGTGGCTTTGCCACAAATACTATGTCAACTACATGATCATGCTAAGCAATATGACAATGATGAATGTGTCATGATGAACGGAATGATGGAAAGTTACATGGCAATATATCTCAGAATGGCTATGGAAATGCCATAATAGGTAGGTATGGTGGCTGTTTTGAGGAAGATATAAGGAGGTTTATGTGTGAAAGAGCGTATCATATCACGGGTTTGGATGCACCGGCGAAGTTTGCGCCAACTCTCAATGTGAGAATGGGCAATGCACGGCACCAAAGAGGCTAGCAAGGATGGAAGGGTGAGAGTGCGTATAATCCATGGACTCAACATTAGTCATAAAGAACTCACATACTTATTGAAAAAATCTACAAGTCATCAAAAAGCTCGGTACTACGCGCATGCTCCTAGGGGGATAGATTGGTAGGAAAAGACCATCGCTCGTCCCCGACCGCCACTCATAAGGAAGACAATCAAATAACACCTCATGTTTCAAATTTGTTGCATAATGTTTACCATACGTGCATGCTACGGGATTTGCAAACTTCAACACAAGTATTTCTCAATTTCACAACTACTCAACTAGCACGACTTTGATATTATTACCTCCATATCTCAAAACAATCATCAAGCATCAAACTTCTCTTAGTATTCAAAACACTCTTAAGACAATTTTACTAACTTTGAATACCTAGCATATTAGGATTTTAAGAAAATTACCATACTATTAAGACTCTCAAAATAATCTAAGTGAAGCATGAGAGATCAATAATTTCTATAAAACAAATCCACCACCGTGCTCTAAAAGATATAAGTGAAGTACTAGAGCAAAACTATATAACTCAAAAGATATAAGTGAAGCACATAGAGTATTCTAACAAATTCCAAATCATGTATGGCTCTCTCAAAAGGTGTGTACAGAAAGGATGATTGTGGTAAACTAAAAAGCAAAGAATCAAATAATACAAGACGCTCCAAGCAAAACACATATCATGTGGCGAATAAAAATATAGCTCCAAGTAAAGTTACCGATAGAAGTAGACGAAAGAGGGGATGCCTTCCGGGGCATCCCCAAGCTTTGGCTTTTAGGTGTCCTTAGATTATCTTGGGGGTGACATAGGCATCCCCATGCTTAGGCTCTTGCCACTCCTTGTTCCATAATCCATCAAATCTTTACCCAAAACTTGAAAACTTCACAATACAAAACTTAAAGTAGAAAATCTCGTGAGCTCCGTTAGCGAAAGAAAATAAAAGACCACTTCAAGGTACTGTAATGAACTCATTCTTTAATTATATTGGTGTTATACCTACTGTATTCCAACTTCTCTATGGTTTATAAATTATTTTACTAGCCATAGATTCATCAAAATAAGCAAACAACACACGAAAAACAGAATCTGTCAAAAACAGAACAGTCTGTAGTAATCTGTAGGTAGCGCAAGATCTGGAGCCCCAAAAATTCTAAAATAAATTGCTGGACGTGAGGAATTTATCTATTAATCATCTTCAACAAGAATTAACTAAATATCACTTCCCAAATAAAAATGGCAGTAGTTCTCGTGAGAGCTAAAGTTTCTGTTTTTTACAGCAAGTTCAACAAGACTTTCCCCAAGTCTTCCCAACGGTTCTACTTGGCACAAACACTAATTAAACACAAAAAACACAACCAAAACAGAGGATATATAAATTATTTATTTATTACTAAACAGTAGCAAAAAGCAAGGAATAAAAATAAAATTGGGTTGCCTCCCAACAAGTGCTATCGTTTAACGCCCCTAGTTAGGCATAACAAGCAAGAATAGATCTAGGTATTGCCATCTTTGGTAGGCAATCCATAAGTGGCTCTCATAATAGATTCATAAGGTAATTCAATTTTATTTCTAGGAAAGTGTTCCATGCCTTTCCTTAATGGAAATTGGAATCTAATATTCCCTTCCTTCATATCAATAATTGCACCAATCGTTCTAAGGAAAGGTCTACCAAGAATAATAGGACATGAAGGATTGCAATCTATGTCAAGAACAATTAAATCTATGGGCACATAATTCCTATTTGCAACAATAAGAACATCATTAATTCTTCCTATAGGTTTCTTACTAGTGGAATCCGCAAGGTGCAAGTTTAGAGAGCAATCATCAAAATCACGGAAACCTAACAAATCACACAAAGTCTTTGGAATCGTGGAAACACTAGCACCCAAATCACATAAAGCATAGCATTCATGATCTTTAATTTTAATTTTAATAGTTGGTTCCCACTCATCATAAATTTTTCTAGGGATAGAAACTTCCAATTCAAGTTTTTCTTCGTAAGATTGCATCATGGCATCAACGATATGTTTAGTAAACGCTTTATTTTGGCTATAAGCGTGAGGAGAATTTAGCACGGATTGCAACAAGGAAATACAATCAATCAAAGAGCAATTTTCATAGTTAAATTCCTTAAAATCTATAATAGTGGGTTTAGCAACATCTAGGGTTTTAATTTCTTCAATCCCACTTTTATCAATTTTAGCATCAAGATCAACAAATTCCGAATTCTTGGAGCGCCTTCTAGGTAAAGGTGGATCATATTCAGTCCCATAATTATCAAGATTCATATTGCAAAACAAAGATTTAATAGGGGACACATCAATAACTTTTAGATCTTCATCTTTATTTTCATAGGAACTAGAAGAACACGCTCTTATAAAGGCATCTTTCTTAGCACGCATCCTAGCGGTTCTTTCTTTGCACTCATCAATGGAAATTCTCATGGCTTTGAGAGACTCATTGATATCATGATTAGGTGGAATAGATCTAAGTTTCAAAGAATCAACATCAAGAGAAATTCTATCAACGTTCCTAGACAAATCATCAATCTTAAGCAATTTTCTTCAATCATAGCATTAAAATTCTTTTGAGAAGTAATAAATTCTTTAATATTAGATTCAAAATCAGAGCGCATCTTATTATAATTTCCATAAGAATTGTTGTAGGAATTACCATAATTATTAGAGGAATTACTAGGATAAGGGCTGGGATTAAAATTTCCTCTATACGTGTTGTTACCAAAATTGTTCCTACCAAGAAAATTCACATCCATAGATTTATTATTATTCTCAATCAAAGTAGACAATGGAATATCATTAGGATCAGAAGAAACACTCTTATTAGCAAATAATTTCATAAGTTCATCCATCTTTCCACTCAAAATATTAATTTCTTCTATCGCATGCACCTTTTTATTAGTAGATCTTTCAGTATGCCATTGAGAATAATTAACCATAATATTATCTAGGAGTTTAGTAGCTTCTCCTAAAGTGATTTCCATAAAAGTGCCTCCCGCGGCCGAATCTAAAAGATTTCTAGAAGCAAAATTCAATCCGGCATAAAAATTCTAAACAATCATCCACAAATTTAAACCATGAGTAGGGCAATTACGTATCATTAATTTCATTCTCTCCCAAGCTTGTGCAACATGTTCATGATCAAGTTGCTTAAAATCCATAATATCGTTTCTAGGAGAGATGATTTTAGCGGGAGGAAAATACTTAGAGATAAAAGCATCTTTGCACTTGTTCCATGAATCAATACTATTTTTAGGAAAAGACGAAAACCAAGCTTTAGCACGATCTCTAAGCGAAAAAGGAAATAGCTTCAATTTAACAATATCATTATCCACATCTTTGTTCTTTTGCATGTCACACAAATCAACGAAGCTATTTAGATGGGTAGCGGCATATTCACTAGGAAGGCCGGAAAATGGATCTTTCATGACAAGATTCAGCAAAGTAGTATTAATTTCACAAGATTTAGCATAGGTAAGAGGAGCAATCGGAGTGCTAATAAAATCATTATTGTTGGTATTGGTGAAGTCCCACAATTTAGTATTATCTTGAGCCATCGTGACAAGCAAGCAAACTAACACACAAGCAAACAGAAAGCAAGCGGGCAAAAGGAGGCAAATAGAGAAAGAGAGGGAGGATAGAGAGAGAGGGCGAATAAAACGGCAAGGGTGAAGTGGGGGTGAGGAAAACGAGAGGCAAATGGCAAATAATGTAATGCGGGAGATAAGGGTATGTGATGGGTACTTGGTATGTTGACTTTTGCGTAGACCTCCCCGGCAACGGCGCCAGAAATCCTTCTTGCTACCTCTTGAGCACTGCATTGGTTTTCCCCGAAGAGGAAGGGATGATGCAGCAAAGTAGCGTAAGTATTTCCCTCGGTTTTTGAGAACCAAGGTATCAATCCAGTAGGAGGCTACGCGCGAGTCCCTCGTACCCGCACAAAACAAATAAATCCTCGCAACCAACGCAAATAGGGGTTGTCAATCCCTATAAGGCCACTTACGAGAGTGAGATCTGATAGATATGATAAGATAATATTTTTGGTATTTTTGTGATAAAAGATGCAAAGTAAATAGCAAAGGAAATAACTAAGTAGTAGGAGATCAATATGATAAAGATAGACCTGGGGGACATAGGTTTCACTAGTGGCTTCTCTCGAGAGCATCAGTATTCTACGGTGGGTGAACAAATTACTGTTAAGCAATTGACAGAATTGAGCATAGTTATGAGAATATCTAGGTATGATCATGTATATAGGCATCACGTCCGAGACAAGTAGACCGACTCCTGCCTGCATCTACTACTATTACTCCACTCATCGACCGCTATCCAGCATGCATCTAGGGTATTAAGTTAAAAACAGAGTAACGCCTTAAGCAAGATGACATGATGTAGAGGGATAGACTCATGCAATATGAAGAAAACCCCATCTTGTTATCCTCGATGGCAACAATACAGTACGTGCCTTGCTTCCCCTACTGTCACTGGGAAAGGACACCGCACCCAAAGCTAAGCACTTCTCCCATTGCAAGAAAGATCAATCTAGTAGGCCAAACCAAACTGATAATTCGAAGAGACTTGCAAAGATAACCAATCGTACATAAAAGAATTCAGAGAGGATTCAAATATTGTTCATAGATAGACTTGATCATAAACCCACAATTCATCGATCTCAACAAACACACCGCAAAAAGAAGATTACATCGAATAGTTCTCCACAAGAGAGGGGGAGAACATTGTATTGAGATCCAAAAAGAGAGAAGAAGACATCTAGATACTAACTATGGACCTGTAGGTCTGAAGTAAACTACTCACACTTCATCGGAGGGGCTATGGTGTTGATGTAGAAGCCCTTCGTGATCGATGCCCCCTCTGGTGGAGCTCCGGAATAGGCCCCAAGATGGGATCTCGTGGATATAGAAAGTTACAGTGGTGGAATTAGGGTTTTGGCTCCGTATTTGATCGTTTGGGGGTACGTGGATATATATATATATATAGGAGGAAGGAGTACGTCGGTGGAGCAACATGGGGCCCACGAGGGTGGAGGGAGCGCCTGGTGGGGGTGGGCGCGCCCCCTACCTTGTGGCCTCCTGTTTCCTTTCTTGACATAGGGTCCAAGTCTCCCGGGTCTTGTTCGTTGAGAAAATCACGTTCCCAAAGGTTTCATTTCGTTTGGAGTCCGTTTGATATTCCTTTTCTTCGAAACCCTAAAATAGGCAAAAAACGGCAATTCTGGGCTGGGCCTCCGGTTAATAGGTTAGTCCCAAAAATAATATAAAAGTGGATAATAAAGCCCAATAATGTCCAAAACAGTAGATAATATGGCATGGAGCAATCAAAAATTATAGATACGTTGGAGACGTATCAACGACCGAGCCATGAACTTGGCATAAGCCGGCCGTCCAAACAGAGCATGATATGGGCTTTTGATCTTAACCACCTCAAAGGTTAATTTTCTTGCTCTGGAGTCATACTCATCCCCAAAAGCTACTTCCAGTTCAATTTTATCAACCGGGTATGCCGACTTGCCAGGTACCACACCATGAAAAATAGTGTTGGATTGCTTAAGACTCTTATCAGTTAACCCCATCCGACGGAACGTCTCATAGTAGAGGATGTTAATGTTGCTGCCTCCATCCATGAGTACTTTAGTGAATTTATATCCACCAACCTGAGGCGCCACTACCAAGGCCAAGTGACCCGGATTATCAACCCGGGGTGGATGATCATCTCTGCTCCACACAATAGGCTGTTCTGACCACCGTAAGTAACATAGAATCGCCGGCTCAACGGCATTGACGGCCCTCTTGTGAAGCTTCTGGTCCCTCTTACATAAGCTAGTGGTGAACACATGATATTGCCCACTATTCAACTGTTTTGGGTTGCTCTGATATCTGGACTATTGCTACTGATTACCTTGACCGGGTTGTGGATTATATCCTCCTTGGTTACTTGGATGGCCCTGACCGTGAAATCCTCCTCCACCTGAACCAGCGCCCGGGCCATGGAAACCGCCCCCACCTAAACCGTCGCCTGGGCCGTGACCTCCATCAAATGCATTTGAATTTTTAAACGCCTTCATGATTGTGCAATCCTTCCACAGGTGGGTGGCTGGCTTCTCCCGGGTGTCGTGTCTTGGACAAGGTTCATTCAATAGTTTCTCAAGGGTGGGACCTGACCCGCCCAACCGAGGGCGTTGCCTGCCCTTGCGCCGTTGATTGCCGCCCTGCGCATTGGTGTTAGCGACAAATTCATCAGCTTTACATTTATTACCTCCTTGATTTGCCGGGTTATGCTGGTGACCCTTGCCGTTGCCATTCTTCTTTCCCTTCGCTGTCTTTTCTTCATTAGACACCGGGTCCTTGGTACTATCAGAATCAGCATACTTGACGAGAGCCGCCATCAACTGGCCCCTGTCATTGCAGTCATGCTTGAGCCGCCCGAACTTCTGCTTCAGAGGTTCAAAACGACAGTTTTTCTCCAACATCAAGACTGTTGAGCCAGCATCCATCTTATCAGATGAATGTATTATTTCCTTGACCCGGCGCACCCAATGGGTTGTAGATTCACCGTCCTCTTGTTTACAATTAGTCAGGTCCACAATCGACATGGGTTGTTTACATGTGTCCTTGAAGTTCTGAATGAACTGGGCCTTCAACTCCGCCCATGAGCTGATAGAATTGGGGGGCAACCCCTTCAACCAAGTACGAGCCGTTCCATCCAACATCATAGTGAAATACTTAGTCATTTCTGCGTCGCTGACCTCCAACAACTCCATAGCCATCTCATAACTCTCAATCCAAGCCCCAGGTTGCAAGTCGGTCGTGTAATTAGGCACCTTACGAGGTCCCTTGAAGTCCTTTGGCAACCGCTCATTACGTATGGCCGGCACCAAGCAAGGGACATCGTCGATTCTTGTGGCCACTCCTGCCTCAACCGAGGTTGCTGGATAAGCCAGAAAAGTCTGATGAGCCGCCTGCACTGTTGCCAGTTGAACCGCTCGCTCAGCCTTTTGTCGGATCCTCTCCTGATCCACCAAGTTAAGGGCTCCAGCCTGTGCGGGCGGTTGCGGCGTTGAGCATTGCTTGACATGTCAGCCGAGTCCATATGCCTACTATAGCTTGGGCTCTGGCTTGGGCGAGGAGTTGAATGGATCCTGTCTCGACTGTAGGAGTACGCATCCTGCTGTGCCAGAGCTGTTTGAAGAAGTTCTCTCACCCTTCGCGTTTCGATTGCCGCCGGCGAGTCGCCTTCCATCGGGAGAGCCGCCAAACGAGCCGATGCTGCAATGAGGTTTTCCAAGGGATTGGAGAAGTGACCCGACGGTGTTGGTACATAATGAGCGGAGCGGTATGTACACTAGGTGGTTCCATGGCGCGTGGTTGAACCGGTGCCCCGGACGTCGTGATCCGATTTGCCTCCGGCGGGTTGCTTACACCAGCCCTGGGTGTACGAAAAAGGTTCCTAGGATTTAGTGTCAAAGGTAAACGTGACTGAGTTTTCTGATGCCTTCTTCTCATGACCTCGTTTGACGCGTTCAAATCCACCGAGAGCTGGAAAGTCTCCGCTTGAAGCTGTTGCGCACGAACGTCCAAAGCCGCCCGCTCCGCTGCCATCCTGACCTCCTCTGCTGCTAAATTTTCTTTAGCTTGTACCATCTCTTCACGTATGTGTGCCACCTCTGCGTCATGATGGGCTCTATCCGCCGGCTCTATCATGGCAGTCAACAGAGTCGTCAGTTTATTTGTGAGGTCCATTAGAATCTGAGCCGGGGGGCGCGCAGGGTCTCCTGACCCGGCTGCGGCCGACCCGGTAGTTGTTGTTGCTGCTGCTGTGGAGTTCTGCCCGGGCTGTGTTCCTGCCTTGAAAACTCCGACCCAATTCGGTGGCTCAAGGGGGTCCGGAATACTGCTGCCATCGGAACAGCCCCCGAGCATGTCATCTTGCAGCTCATACAAAGAGTCTGTCTCCCCCGTTGATGTTGTAGCATCAGAACAGATGGCTGTCTCAGCGCCTTCTACCGATCCTTCAGAGTATTCACCGTCGTGGACGCAGCCTATGAAAGCATGCTTCACGACAGATTAAACACGGGTGGTCCTCGCGCGCTAAGCCGTTTCAACGAGGTTGGTGTGGACGTCCGGCTCAGGGGTCGACTCGCCGATCCGGCCGATGAAGACATGAATTCCGCTGAAGGGGACCCGGTACCCGTACTCGATTGAGCCGGCCTCAGGGCCCCAGCCTTCATCGTCGATGTAGAGCTTGCCGCCATGACTCTTGGTCAACCGGCCCACAGCGTATCCCTTGAGCCCTTCGAAGTTTCCCTTCAAGAACTCAAATCCACCATGCGCTGGCCCCCACGGTGGGCGCCAACTGTCGTGGAATTGTCACAGCAGATGTCCTAGTGGAAGGACTTAGTTGTAGGGCCATCGCAACTAGGAAGCTTAAAGGGGTTAATCGGAACAAAGGACACGAGAGGTTTTATACTAGTTCGGCCCCTTACGATGAAGGTAAAAGCCTACGTCTAGTTGTGTTGGTATTGCTGGGGTTTCAATCACCAAGAGGCTAACTCGCCGGCTTGGTTATCGATCTCTTGTTACTTGCCCTAAGCCGCCACCGGGCCGTCCCCTTATATACACGGGTTGACGCCTGGTGGCCTACAGAGTCCCGGCCGGCTCATAAGTCGTGTCCGGCTCGGTGACTTCTTTTACATGCCTTTCTTTACAAGTCTTTCCTTACATATGGCGGTTTACAATACTAGGCCTTAAGCCGCCTCTAGGCCTTTGGGCCTTCTATAAGATTTGATATACTATCATCTTGAATGTTTACTGGGCTTCCTTTGTAACCCACCATTGGGGCTGACACGGCCCCTCCTGGGTGGGTCATAACTAATAGCTATATCCCCAACACTTTGTGTGCTACCAAACGTCACAACGTAACTGGGTGATTATAAAGGTGCTCTACAGGTGTCTCCGATGGTGTTTGTTGAGTTGGCATAGATCGAGATTAGGATTTGTCACTCCGATTGTCGGAGAGGTATCTCTGGGCCCTCTCAGTAATGCACATCAATATAAGCCTTGCAAGCAATGTAGCTAATGAGTTACTCACGGGATGTAGCATTCTGGAACGAGTAAACAGACTTGTCGGTAAGAGATTGAACTAGGTATTGAGATACCGACGATCGAATCTCGGGCAAGTAACATACCAATGATAAAGAGTACAATGTATATCGCTATGTCGTTTGACCAATAAAGATCTTCATAGAATATGTGGGAGACAATATGAACATCCAGGTTCCGCTATTGGTTATTGACCGGAGACAGGTCTCGGTCATGTCGACATAGTTCTCGAACCTGTAGGGTCCGCACGCTTAACGTTCGATGACGATCAGTATTATGATTTTATGTGTTTTGATGAACCGAAGGTTGTTTGGAGTCCCGGATGTGATCACGGGCATGACGACGAGTCTCGAAATGGTCAAGACATATAGACTGATATATTGGATGACTATATTTGGACATCCAAATGGTTCCGAGTGAGTTCGGACATTAACCGGAGTACCGGGGGGTTACCGAAATCCCCCGGGGAGAGAGGGAGGGTGATGGTGTCCTCGACTAGGGGGTACTCACCACGTCATCTCCCGATCTGTTAGATTGGGCTGAGGACCCCCATGGTCGTATACTCATGTGCCAGTTCGGACAGTTGCCGCATACATGGAAGATTCCACAAGACTTGGTGATCAAGACAAGGACTCCTCCCCACCGGCGTATTCGGCTAGGACTCTTGTTATCCTAGGCCTCTGGTACATTATATAAACCGAGGCCAGGCTAGTCGATAGACAACATATACAACAATCATACCATAGGCTAGCTTCTAGGGTTTAGCCTCTCCGATCTCGTGGTAGATCAACTCTTGTAATACTCATATCATCAAGAATAAATCAAGCAGGACGTAGGGTTTTACCTCCATCAAGAGGGCCCGAATCTGGGTAAAACATCGTGTCCCTTGCCTCCTGTTACCATCCGCCTTAGACACATAGTTTGGGACCCCCTACCCGAGATCCACCGGTTTTGACACCAACATTGGTGCTTTCATTAAGAGTTCCGCTGCGTGTTCAGCAAAAGGTTGATGGCTTGCCTGCAGATCAACTGCGACTTCGGCATCTTCGTCACCAGCTTGACTGGTCACCTTGGTTCGACCAAGGACTGCACCCTACCTCTGATCGTCATTTTCGGATGAGGGCCTTTACAAACATCAACTCCGATCTCTATCAAGATCATGGAGGATTAATCCAGGGAGCCTGGGGGCTCAATGTCAACATTGCCCTTGGGCGACCATGCTGTTTTTCTAGACAACAAACTTGTGTCCGCCGCCACCGCCTCCTCAAGTGTCTTTTTAATGATTGCTTTGGTCGAATTGTGCAGAAATGAGTCTACAACAACCCTGGAAAATTTCGTCGGGTTTCGATGAAGGAATCTCTGGCAATCCACGATGTATCGGAGCCCTGTCAAATCTGGACGGGAATCTGGACGAGTTTAGGGCATGGTGTCCAGCTTCTAGCTCGGACGTCCTTTGGAAAATCCAACCGTTGATCAGCTGCGGAATTCCCATATCTACCACCCTTCCAAATTTCATCTCGATCCGACGGTTCATACTCCGGGAACCTTCCGATGAGTGGATCAATTTTCGGATCCGTTTTTCTGCGCGAATACGGATCCGACCCGAATTCATGTTTCTTTATGAACGTGACATTGGACAACCTTTTTAGAGGAATTCTCTTCTAGGGTATTGTGCATTGTTTTTAAACATGCGCCTGTAAATTTTTAAGCCTTCCCTGAGGTCGCCTTCATCATCATGCTGGTGTCAAACCAGTCCTGTGATATTGCTCGAAGGCCACCGACCTGCGCTAGACACGTTGTCACTTTATTGAGCCGAGCTCAACTTCTTCGGATCATCGTCTCGGCAAGCCGAACAAGAGTCCGGGATCGCGAAGGATAAATCATCACCTGTCAGGACCCCGACTCGATGTCACATCGATCTAGCCGGTAACACCTCATATCACTTTGCGGCCTCACGCACGGTATCCCCACGGGTGTCGCCTTACCTTTGCCCGGGACCTTTTGCGCCTTTTGGCTCACGTATATGATAGTGTCGCTAGCATCCATATGATAAAGAGCCCGGGCTGACATGACTAGTCGTAAACCCAAAGTGGCACAGACTTACAGGGACAGGCATCCATGACCCAGCTTCGAACGTGTCGGTCATCAGCAAGTGGGTCCGGGCTGTAGCACTGGGCTAGCAGGACTCCGGTAAACCGGGCTGTAGCGGGCTAATAGGACTCCGGTACTCAAAGCGTGACATTTCCCCGAAGGGACAGACACAGGAACGAAGAAGGACACATGCCGGCCAGCCTAAGTGTTCCAGAGCAGTAGCAAGCTACCATGGCTCAGCGGTAACACTAGGAGACATTTCCCGGTAAGAGAGGCTACTAAAGATAAACAACTAGATAGTCAGATCCCACACATACCAAGCATTTCAATCATGCACACAATATGCTCGATATGTGCAAATACAACGAAGCATCACAACATGACTCTACGACATAAGTACTTTATTTAAGGCTCAGGGAGCCATACATAACATACACAAAGGTACGGGTCTCACGACCCAACATACAAGTCATACAGTCATACAAACCAGCAGCGGAAGTAACTTGTCTGAGTACAGACAACTAGTAAAATAAAAGAGGCTTGGGAAGCCTAGCTATACTACAAGGTCATTCACAAGCTCAGGGTCACCACCTGGGTCTTTAGCCTACTCGTTGATGTCAACGTCTACATAGAACCCATCAGAAGGGGTTGCAGCGTCTTCTGTAAAATGTAGATTATAGCAACATGAGTACAAAGGTACTCAGCAAGACTTACATCAGATCCTACATACATGCATAGTATCAAGAAGGGTTGGTGGAGTTATTGCAGCAAGCCAGCTTTGACTCTTGGCTAGGCTATCCTACGATACTCCAACTTGAAATGGTTTTGCGCACACGAGTCCACTACTCACCACTTCAATACACTACCGAGGATCCACCTCCGTCTTCCTACGGAAGAGCCATCCTCGGCACTCACACTTATCTTGAGGCTTTTAGTAGTTTCCATTTACTTGTCTATGAACTGTATAGGCAACCAAGTAGTCCTTTACCGCGGATGCGGCTATTCGAATAGATCATGTTAACCCTGCAGGGGTGTACTCCTTCATACACGCTCTCACCACTTACCGTCGTTTACATGACATGTACTCGGCAACCTTCAAGCGGAAGCCCAACGTGGGTGTCGGCCACGACCTACCTAATCACCTAAGCCTCCAGTCCAGGTTTATCGCCTATCCAGGTTCCATCCGCAGGGAGTCCGGCCGAGGTTTCCCATACGGCCCCGAACGATGTGAACAGGGTTCCCGAGATACCTAACGGGTATTCGGTACACCGTGCCACGTACCTACCGCATCACAGCCCACCCCTACGGTCAGCGCTGTCCACGGCCTCCAGTAGGCTACAAACACCAGAAACTACTTGCAACTCCTGGACGGAGAACTAGGGTGAATAAGAAGCCGAGAGGGTCCATTGGATTCGGGCCCAATGCATGGTAGTAGCTGATTCTTAAATCACACATACAGATCTCAGTGCTTAAGGTCGGCTTCAATGAAACAACCCACCATGTACTCCTACATGGCCTCTCATCGATACCTTTACCAAATCGTGTTCACCACACCACTCTCATTACCGACATAATCATTTCACTCTAGCCCATCACCCAGATGAACCAGACCTGACACGACTCTAAGCATAGCAGGCATAGCAAGGTAGGAACAACACATACATAGGGCTCAATCAACTCCTACACATGCTAGTGGGTTTCATCTAGTTACTGTGGCAATGACAGGTCATGCAGAGGAAATGGGTTCAACTACCGTAGCACACAGCAGTTTGAATCGCGTTGTCTTAATGCAGTAAAAGAGAGCAGGAGCGAGAACATGGGATTGTATCGATATGATCAAATGGTTGGTTGCTTGCCTGATGGTTCGATGCACTGATACGGTTCTTCGTTAGGGTAATCGCGGTACTCCTCGGAAGCAGAACCTGTCGCAAAGGACACCGACACACAACCATCACCAAACAATGTGCAACAATATGATGCATGCATGAAACATAGCAATATGAGTGTGTTGGGCTAATGCAACTAAAACCAGAAGGGTTTGAACAAATTTGAATCAAGGATTCAAATTTCAAATTCAAATATGGCCTTTTAAAGTGCTTTTCCTTGTTCTGCTTGAAACATCAATTTAACTTGTTTGATCATGCATGAAAATAGTACAGATGGATAGATTGGATTTTTCTGATCATTTTTCATATATAATTTGTCCAATTTGGAGTTACAGAATAAAAGTTATGAATTTTTGAAGTTTAAATAATATTCTGGAATTTCCTGATTTAATTTAAATCCAGAAATATAATTATTGCGCCAGCATGACGTCAGCATGACGTCAGTGGTCAACTGCGGCTGGCTGAGGTCAAACCTGATGTGTGGGGCCCACACGTCAGTGACAGGGGGGTTAAACAGGGTTAAATTAATCCTAATTACTAATTAGTGGCGCTGGGGCCCACTAGTCAGTGTCAGGGGGTTAACTAACAGTGGTTAGCGCTAATCCTAATTAGCTACAGGGCTGGGCCGACCTGTCAGGGACTCAGGGGGGTCCTGCCGTGGTCAAAGTGGGTCAAACCCACCGGCGACGTGACGCCGGCGAGGCCCGAGACGGCGGCGCGATGCGGGATCGCGCTACAGGGCACGGGCGAGGCCGTTCTTGGGCTCGTTGGAGAGCTCTTGCTCCCGTGCGTCGAACGGTGGCCGTGGCTGGGCCTGGGGTGGCCGGAGTCGACGGCGGCGAGCTCGGCTGCGGCCGCCGGAGTTCGAGTGCGGTCGGAGTCGGCGTTGCAGGGGGTTTGGGGAGGCGTTGGTGCATGCTGCGTGCTCCAAGTGAGGCGTGGAGCACGATAGTGTGCTCGGTTGGGCGCTATGGTGACCGTGGCCACGACGGCGACATCACCGGCGGCGTGGAGCTCTCGGCCAAGGTGGGGCTAAGGCCTAGAGGTCGAAAGAGACCAGGGGAGAAGGGGGAAACGACTCGGGGGCTCACCGCGGTTGCAGTGGGCGTCGAAGCGGGCTTGGAGACGCGCTGGAGACGGCGAATTCGACGGCGATGATGGTCGGAGCCCGAAGAGGGGAACGGCGAC
>NC_041392.1:617198733-617241269 GCF_002162155.2 Triticum dicoccoides
CTCCTCGTTTGGCGAGAATGCGAAAAGGTCCAATGTAACGAGGAGCCAATTTGCCTTTGATACCGAAACGATGGGTTCCCTTCAGAGGGGTGACCCGAAGATAAGCCTTCTCGTCAACCTCGAAAGTCATAGCCTTATGTTTTCGGTCATATTGACTCTTTTGACGAGATTGGGCTGTTTTCAACTTTTCACGAACGATGCGAACTTGTTCTTCTGCTTCCTGAATCATATCCGGGCCAAAGAATTGTCTTTCCCCGGTCTCTGACCAGTTAAGGGGTGTTCGACACCGTCGTCCATAGAGAACTTCAAAAGGGGCTTTACCCAAGCTAGATTGATAGCTGTTGTTGTAAGCGAATTCGGCAAATGGAAGGCACTTCTCCCAGTCCATTCTGAATGAGATAACAGAGGCTCGAAGCATGTCTTCTAGAATCTGGTTGATGCGTTCCACTTGACCACTCGACTGAGGGTGGAAGGCGGTGCTAAAGGAGAGACGGGTTCCCATAGCATTTTGGAAACTTTCCCAAAATCGAGAGGTGAAAAGACTTCCTCGATCCGAGTTAATTTCCAAAGGAACACCATGGAGAGACACTATTCGGGAGATGTATAAGTCTGCCAGCTGACTAGCGGTTATACTCTCACGAACAGGCAAGAAATGGGCTACTTTGGAAAGACGATCGACCACGACGAAAATAGCATTATTCCCTCTCTTGGTCCTGGGAAAACCGGTAATGAAATCCATACCAATTTTATCCCATTTCCATTCAGGAATAGCTAGGGGTTGAAGGGTGCCAGCAGGCCGTTGATGCTCTGCTTTTACACGACGACAGACGTCGCAATTAGCAATATACTGAGCAATTTATCTCTTCATCCTAGTCCACCAGAACCTCTGGCGTAGGTCCTGATACATCTTAGTACTACCGGTATGAATGGTGAGAGGAGATTCATGAGCTTCCTTAAGGATCAAACGCCTCAGGTTTCGCACTTTGGGAACCACTAGTCGATTCCCGAAGTATACGACCCCTTGATCATTAATGGAGAAGCAATTCGCAATTCCTTTCCGAATGTTTCTCTTGATGCGGGAGATTCCCGGATCTACCTTCTGTGCCTTGATAATCTGATCCGTAAGGGTAGGTTTTGCCACCAAGGTGGAAAGAAAACCTTGAGGAACAATGTGAAGGTTAAGCTTCCGAAATTCCTCATGGAGAAGCGGTTGACTTTGTTGTAACATCAGGTTGTTACAATAAGATTTACGACTTAGCGCATCAGCCATGACGTTGGCTTTCCCTGGGGTGTAGGTTATTCCTAAATCAAAATCTGTGATCAATTCAACCCAACGTCTTTGCCTGAGGTTCAGATCCGGTTGGGTGAAGATGTACTTCAAACTTTGGTGATCAGTGAATATTTCGCAACGATTACCGAGGAGGTAATGTCGCCAGGTTTTAAGTGCATAGACTACAGCTGCAAGCTCTAGATCATGAGTAGGATAATTCTCCTCATGTGGGTGCAATTGCCGTGAAGCGTAGGCAATTGCGTGTCGATCTTGCATGAGAATGCAACCTAGTCCTTGTCACGAGGCGTCGCAGTAGATAACAAAATCCTTGGAGAAGTCTGGCGGTACCAGTACGGGAGCAGAAGTCAGGCGTCTTTTCAGTTCCTGAAAGCTGTGCTCACATTGTGGAGTCCACTCGAACTTTTTATCTTTCTTGAGGAGTTCGGTTAGAGGTTTGGCAACCTTGGAGAAGTTCTCGACAAAGCGACGACAATAGCTCGCTAAGCCTAGAAAACTCCGAACTTGCTTGACCGATTCAGGTGGAGTCCAGTTAAGGACGGCTTGAACTCGCTCAGGGTTAACAGCAATACCTTTACCAGATATTACATGACCCAGATAGGTCACTTCTGGCAACCAGAATTCACATTTAGAAAATTTGGCATAAAGGCGATGCTCTCGAAGTTTCTGCAACACTAGCCTTAGATGTTCGGCATGTTCTTCCTCGTTCTTGGAGTAGATGAGTATATCATCGAGGTAAACTACAACGAATTTATCCAAATACTCCATGAAGATTGAGTTCATTAACCGAGAAAAGGTGGCTGGAGCGTTGGTTAAACCGAAGGACATGACGGTGTACTCGTATTGGCCATAACGAGTAACAAAGGCCGTTTTAGGAATGTCTCCATTTCTGATTTTGATTTGATGGTAGCCCAACCTCAAATCCATCTTGGAGAAGACTGAGGATCCAGCGAGCTGATCATACAGGTCGTTGATCCTGGGAAGCGGATATTTGTTCTTGATTGTGACCAAATTGACAGGTCGGTAATCTACAACCATCCGGTCCGTACCATCCTTCTTCTTGACGAATAGGACGGGGCAAGCCCACGGAGATGAACTAGGTCGGATGAAACCCTTTTTCAAGGACTCATCGAGTTGTTTCTTAAGCTCGGCTAGTTCTAGGGGTGCCATCTTATAGGGTCTTCTAGCAATCGGAACGGTTCCCGGAATGAGGTCTATTACGAACTCAACATCCCTGTCAGGTGGAACACCTGGCAATTCTTTTGGGAAGACATCCGGGAAGTCACGGACTACCGGAACATCCTCAAGGTCTGGCAAAGGGCTGGCGTTAAGAGAATATAATTGTCGCTTAGCTATTCGGGTCAAGACATTGACTATCTTCCCCGAAGGATGGGTGAGTTGAACAGTCCTAGAGAAGCAATCAATTTTGGCTTGATGAGCTGACATCCAGTCCATACCCAGAATGATATTGATATCTGAAAATTTAAGGGCTATCAAAGAGGCAAGGAAAACAAGTCTGTCGACTTGGATTTCATTTCCATGGCTTACTCTAGAAGTTTGCCATTTGGATCCCGGAGTTTGAATTACCATAGAGGTTGGCATATCACCGAATGCGACGTTATGCAAGCGAGCATAGTTTTCAGATATAAAAGAATGAGAGGCTCCTGTATCGAAAAGAACAGATGCCGGGTGGCAATTAACAAGAAGCGTACCGAGAATGACGTTGGGATCCTCTTGAGCTTCTTCGGCAGAGATACAGTTGACATGGCCACGTGTAGCGGTGACCGGCTTGGCGTGGAATACTTTTCCTGTCGGCTTGCCACGGCCAACAGCTTTAGCAGACTGGTTGGGGTTGGTCTGGGGACACTCACGCATATAGTGACCAGATTCCCCGCACTTGAAACAAGTCACGGAACTGGTACGTGGAGGAGCATTGTTAGTTGGACCCCCATAGGGCTTGGCCGGTGCAGACTGCTGAACGGGGCGAGGCGCCTGGAAGGATGGCCTCGGTGTGAACCTGGGTGGCAGGGCGGTGTTGGGTACCCACACGCGGCGCTTCTGAGGACCAGCACCGGATGAGGAACCCATATCACGGCCATGCTTGCGTGTTGCGTCATAGTCAGTCTGACCAGTTTCAGCACTGATGGCTTTGTTGACAAGTTTCTGGAAGGATGTGCACTCATGCAGGCGGAGGTCGCGGCGAAGCTCAGGACTAAGGCCCTTACGGAACCTTGCTTGCTTCTTGGCATCGGTAGACACTTCCTCAGTTGCATATCGTGCGAGATTACCAAACTCCCTGCTGTAAACATCCACAGAAAGTCGGCCTTGGGTGAAACTGCAAAATTCTTCACGTTTGCGGTCCATGAGACCCTCCGGAATATGATGCTCACGGAAAGCCTCGCTGAACTCAACCCAAGTAGTGACATGGCCCGCTGGGCGCATAGCTCCATAATTTTCCCACCATAGACTGGCGGGGCCTTCAAGATGATATGCAGCAAAGGTGACCTTGTCAGCCTCCGCTACCAGCGCGGAACGCAGTTTATGAGAGATACTGCGAAGCCAGTCATCAGCGTCGAGAGGCTCGACGGAGTGGTGGAACGTGGGTGGATGTAATTTGATAAAATCACTGAGTGACACCACGTTAGTCCTCTGATGGTGTGCCGTGTTCTGTTCAATACGCTCCAACAAACGGTTGGTCTCCCGCTTGTTTCTCTCAGCTTCCATCATAACCTCGGCTAGTGAAGGAGGATGAGGCCGATTTTCATTCCTGCCTTCACTGCCTTCGGCCTGCTCTTGAGAAGCAGGGTTAGCGCGCGTGTTGACCATCCTAGGTAAACAAGACAATGATTTAGTCAGAATGATAAAATTCCGACATAGGATACAGAATGTAAGGAATAACTCGAAATGCAAGATGATCATCCGTATGACATGGTAAAAACAGAAACTGCTTCTTTTATTCCATCGTCATACACACCATACAGGGTTTAGTACAAGACCAAACAAAGTACTATTACGGTGAGAAAAGGATTACATCTCATCGGAGGCATTCCAAGCTCCTATACATTATTTTTCTACACCTCCGGAAAGAGTACAAACTAGGTCATATCCCACGAGTCACGCGGGACGATAGACGACACAGCTAGTGCGAACTAGTGATACTACCACTAACTCAGACCGATCCGTAGTAGTCCTCGTAAAAGTCACCTCCATAGCCTGGAAGCTCAACATGATCATCCGGAAACAGACGATCTCACGGAGCTTGTGGACCATAGGGGCTAGGATGAGGCCTTGGACCAACAGACGGTGGCCTGCGGGGACCGCGAGGTGGGGTGATGCCTCCTACATCACGCCAAACCATCACGTCTGGCAGAGCAGATCTCACAGGATAGAGATCGCGCATATCTGAGAATCCAGCTTGCACCGCCGGTGCGAACCGAGTCAAAGTGGCCCAGTGGTCAGCACGGGTATTGAAGAGCTCTAACCTCAAGGCCCGATTTTCACGGTCCTTATCCTCGAGCATCTCAGCAGTGGTGCGAGTCCGTGAATCCTCCTGAGTGGGGTCAGCATAAATAGCCTGGAGATACCCTTGTGCTCCCGGAAGTGATCCTGGCATATACCGGAAATCAGAGTCCCGAAATAGACCAGATCTGACCCGCATAATGGTCATCATAGAGTAGGCGGCGTCCTGCACAGCCATCTCAATAGTAACCCCGAGTCCATAGGAGCAGTGAAGAGGCTCGGTGGATCCAGGATAAGATGGAAATATCCTGACAGTGCAGAGATACTGGCTTTGATTAAAGTCTCGGAATTGCTCTTCGACCGTGTACTCAGGATACCAACGGTATCCAGCCTCAGTCATTACCCTGACCAACTTGGCAGTATGGCCGGGTACATCTAGGCATCGAGTCAGGCGAACCACTTGATTGAGGTCGCGAGTGGCCATCTGAAAGCACAATCATAATGCAAGGGCATTAGAATTTCTAGCAAAATTTCGGCAGCATAACAGCTGTAAATGCTCAAGAAGGATTTTGAGACATTTGACAAAGGATTTCGTACACACTCAACATCATCATATCAAAGTTCTGAATCCATTCTAACAACATAATGTGGTAGTAGAACTGAACTAGGCTTGTATCGATCAAACTTATAAGGTACTACTGATTAGTAACACGTGATCCTGATAGAGAGAATAGGTCCTAATTCCTTAACCCCCGGTGGAAGAATGGACTGACTCAGATCAGAATGTCATAAGATAAAGAAGTAAAAAGAGCCTTACGTTCCAACCCACAAACAATTCCCCTACATATAACTAAAGAATTTCTAGACTCAACATCGACCAGTTTGGCTTGGAGAACCTACAGGCAGTCCGGCTCTGATGCCAACGCTGTCAGGACCCCGACTCGATGTCACATCGATCTAGCCGGTAACACCTCATATCACTTTGCGGCCTCACGCACGGTATCCCCACGGGTGTCGCCTTACCTTTGCCCGGGACCGTTTGCGCCTTTTGGCTCACGTATATGATAGTGTCGCTAGCATCCATATGATAAAGAGCCCGGGCTGACATGACTAGTCATAAACCCAAAGTGGCACAGACTTACAGGGACAGGCATCCATGACCCAGCTTCGAACGTGTCGGTCATCAGCAAGTGGGTCCGGGCTGTAGCACTGGGCTAGCAGGACTCCGGTAAACCGGGCTGTAGCGGGCTAACAGGACTCCGGTACTCAAAGCGTGACATTTCCCCGAAGGGACAGACACAGGAACGAAGAAGGACACATGTCGGCCAGCCTAAGTGTTCCAGAGCAGTAGCAAGCTACCATGGCTCAGCGGTAACACTAGGAGACATTTCCCGGTAAGAGAGGCTACTAAAGATAAACAACTAGATAGTCAGATCCCACACATACCAAGCATTTCAATCATACACACAATATGCTCGATATGTGCAAATACAACGAAGCATCACAACATGACTCTACGACACAAGTACTTTATTTAAGGCTCAGGGAACCATACATAACATACACAAAGGTACGGGTCTCACGACCCAACATTCAAGTCATACAGTCATACAAACCAGCAGCGGAAGTAACTTGTCTGAGTACAGACAACTAGTAAAATAAAAGAGGCTTGGAAAGCCTAGCTATACTACGTGGTCCTTCACAAGCTCAGGGTCACCACCTGGGCCTTTAGCCTACTCGTTGATGTCAATGTCTACATAGAACCCATCAGAAGGGGTTGCAGCGTCTTCTGTAAAAATGTAAATTATAGCAACATGAGTACAAAGGTACTCAGCAAGACTTACATCAGATCCTACATACATGCATATTATCAAGAAGGGTTGGTGGAGTTATTGCAGCAAGCCAGCTTTGACTCTTGGCTAGACTATCCTACGATACTTCAACTTGAAATGGTTTTGCGCACACGAGTCCACTACTCACCAATTCAATACACTACCGAGGATCCGCCTCCGTCTTCCTACGGAAGATCCATCCTCGGCACTCACACTTATCTTGAGGCTTTTAGTAGTTTCCATTTACTTGTCTATGAACTGTATAGGCAACCAAGTAGTCCTTTACCGCGGACGCGGCTATTCGAATAGATTATGATAACCCTGCAGGGGTGTACTTCTTCATACACGCTCTCACCACTTACCGTCATTTACACGACATGTACTCGGCAACCTTCAAGCGGAAGCCCAACGTGGGTGTCGGCCACGACCTACCTAACCACCTAAGCCTCCAGTCCAGGTTTATCGCCTATCCAGGTTCCATCCGCAGGGAGTCCGGCCGAGGTTTCCCATACGGCCCCGAACGATGTGAACAGGGTTCCCGAGATACCTAACGGGTATTCGGTACACTGTGCCACGTACCTACCGCATCACAGCCCACCCCTACGGTCAGCGCTGTCCACGGCCTCCAGTAGGCTACAAACACCAGAAACTACTTGCAATTCCTGGACGGAGAACTAGGGTGAATAAGAAGCCGAGAGGGTCCATTGGTTTCGGGCCCAATGCATGGTAGTAGCTGATTCTTAAATCACACATACAGATCTCAGTGCTTAAGGTCGGCTTCAATGAAACAACCCACCATGTACTCCTACATGGCCTCTCATCGATACCTTTACCAAATCGTGTTCACCACACCACTCTCATTACCGACATAAACATTTCACTCTAGCCCATCACCCAGATGAACCAGACCTGACACGACTCTAAGCATAGCAGGCATAGCAAGGTAGGAACAACACATACATATGGCTCAATCAACTCCTACACATGCTAGTGGGTTTCATCTAGTTACTGTGGCAATGACAGGTCATGCAGAGGAAATGGGTTCAACTACCGTAGCACACAGCAGTTTGAAACGTGTTGTCTTAGTGCAGTAAAAGAGAGCAGGAGCGAGAACATGGGGTTGTATCGATATGATCAAATGGTTGGTTGCTTGCCTGATGGTTCGATGCACTGATACGGTTCTTCGTTAGGGTAATCACGGTACTCCTCGGAGGCAGAACCTGTCGCAAAGGACACCGATACACAACCATCACCAAACAATGTGCAACAATATGATGCATGCATGAAACATGGCAATATGAGTGTGTTGGGCTAATGCAACTAAAACAAGAAGGGTTTGAACAAATTTGAATCAAAGATTCAAATTTCAAACTCAAACATGGCCTTTTAAAGTGCTTTTCCTTGTTCTGCTTAAAACATCAATTTAACTTGTTTGATCATGCATGAAAATAGTACAGATGGATAGATTGGATTTTTCTGATCATTTTTCATATATAATTTGTCCAATTTGGAGTTACAGAATAAAAGTTATGAATTTTTGAAGTTTAAATAATATTCTGGAATTTCCTGATTTAATTTAAATCCAGAAATATAATTATTGCGCCAGCATGACGTCAGCATGACGTCAGTGGTCAACTGCGGCTGGCTGAGGTCAAACCTGACGTGTGGGGCCCACACGTCAGTGACAGGGGGGTTAAACAGGGTTAAATTAATCCTAATTACTAATTAGTGGCGCTGGGGCCCACTAGTCAGTGTCAGGGGGTTAACTAACAGTGGTTAGCGCTAATCCTAATTAGCTACAGGGCTGGCCCACCTGTCAGGGACTCAGGGGGGTCCTGCCGTGGTCAAAGTGGGTCAAACCCACCGGCGACGTGACGCCGGCGAGGCCCGAGACGGCGGCGCGATGCGGGATCGCGCTACAGGGCACGGGCGAGGCCGTTCTTGGGCTCGTTGGAGAGCTCTTGCTCCCGCGCGTCGAACGGTGGTCCTGGCTGGGCCTGGGGTGGCCGGAGTCGACGGCGGCGAGCTCGGCTGCGGCCGCCGGAGTTCGGGTGCGGTCGGAGTCGGCGTTGCAGGGGGTTTGGGGAGGCGTTGGTGCGTGCTGCGTGCTCCTAGTGAGGCGTGGAGCACGATAGTGTGCTCGGTTGGGCGCTACGGTGACCGTGGCCACGACGGCGACATCGCCGGCGGCGTGGAGCTCTCGGCCAAGGTGGGGCTAAGGCCTAGAGGTCGAAAGAGACCAGGGGAGAAGGGGGAAACGACTCGGGGGCTCACCGCGGTTGCAGTGGGCGTCGAAGCGGGCTCGGAGACGCGCTGGAGACGGCGAATTCGACGGTGATGATGGTCGGAGCCCGAAGAGGGGAACGGCGACGTGGCGGCGATGCAGGGCTTCCGGAGGCCCGTGAAGCGGTGGGGAGGAAGAGGGGGTTGTGGCGGAGCTTCTGAGCTAGTCGGGGGAGCGAGGGGTGGCCGGAGACGGCTGCTGTGGCGAACGGCGGCGACGGTGGTGTTCGGCCGTGAGAGAGAGAGCGAGGGAGAGGAGGAAGAGCCGAGGGCGAGTGAGAGAGAGCAGGGGGGAGGCGTGGCGTCGTCCAGGGGCATCGAGGCGAGGAGGGGAGGGCAGGCAGGCAGGGAGAGAGGTGGCGTGGCGCGGTGGCGCGCGCGCGCGCCGGCCACACTCCCCTCCCTCTGTCGGGACGAAGACGACAGAGGAGGGAGACGGGCTGGGCCGCCTGCTGGCTGGGCCGGCCAGCTGGATGGGCTGCACAGGGAGGAGCCCAGGTAAGCTTCTCCCTTTTATTTTTTTCTGTTTTCTAATTTCTGACATTTGTTTTGATTTAAATAATATATTAAATCATTTATTTAACTTATGCCAATTTTTGCAGGGGCTAGATATATTATGCCAGAGCTCCTTTATAATTGGCATAATATTTGGACATATATTAATATATGTAGAAATATATTTCCAATGCAAATATTTATGCATTAATTCCAAATGCCCAAAATAAATGTCCATGAGCCACTAAAAATATTGGTTTGATTTTTTTATCTCTGTCCAATATTTTCAGAGAGCAACATGAGCATTTTCTTGGACCCTTTTGGAGAAATTTTTATTTGGGTCATTTTCAAAATGATTCTGAGGGTTTCACAGATCCCCATTTCAAGTTTCTGATGAAAGAGTAAACATGATGCAACACTCTAATGCATGACTAGCTAGGGTGTGACATCACCAACATCGCCGCCCCACGGAATACACGAAGCGGGCATACCGGCATCGCCGCACGGTCGCTTCATCAAGCCGGCATCGACCACGTCACGACCTGCATCGGCAGGGCCGCACTATTGCTTCTTCAAACTGGTGTCCGTCACGCCGACCTACTTCTACTCATCGGCTGACATCGAGGCTTCAACACCTCGGCTGGACCGGGGGCTTAGCCATCTCTTCATCAACCTACTCCGGAGACTTCGGCGTCACTAGCCGACCAGCTCCGTCATGATAGCTGGATCGAGGGCTTTGCCTCGGCGAGCCAAACTTGGCCAGCATCGCCATACCATCGCCTTATCGCCCATCAGGCAATGGGTGTGCGGATCGAGTCTCAATTTTGGGAATCACCTTTCTTCGGATTGCTACAACAAATAAACCAGGTCTATCAAATGATGGCCGCATTAACGACGGTCGCGTGGTGGTTCGGTCAGTTTCCGTACATAGTCCGGCGAACGCCGCATCCGGAACTCGGACCGACCTGTGAATTCAGGCTTTGCCACGCCTTTACCGCATCATGCCGACGCCCTGCATCGACATTGACTTTGGCGCCAGGCCATATTTATTTTATTACACACTTTGCATAAATTATTTATTATGCAACATTTTTTTATTATCATTATTATTATTATCTCCGGTTTGCACTATTTTTTATGCACAGGAAAATGATCCGGGGACTTCGGCATCATTCTACCGGTCCGCATTGACTGTGCTATGTCACCACTTCGGCGTGTCGAGCTCTCCGCTCCGCCACCTCAGGACCGGCTTGGGGGATGGAACCTCGTCCCGCATCAAGCTCGGACCGCATCATCAATGCCGAACACATTAACCAGCTAAGTCGCTTTCATGCTCAAAGTTTTAATTTTTAACTTGTGTTCGGTTCGACCAAGCATTATACTTTTTTGGAAAAAAGTTGCTTGTAAAAAATTTCCTTGTCCAAACTTTGTTTGTGACACACATATTCAAATACCCCGTTTATTTGGGGGCTTCCTTTATGAAGCTTTTCCTCTTGCATATGATTATACTTGTACGGCTTCGTTCCTTGTTCGTGTATTACGCCACAATATGTACCATATTGACTTAAGCAATTTGCAAGCTGGGTTTCCTGGCTCCTGTGCTTACCCCTACGTTCCCGATTGTTCGGCTAGGGAGTAACGGGAGCATATCTGTGATTGTCACGACCGGATCCTCCGAGCTCTGACCTCAGACTGGGTGAAGCCGAAAGCTAGTGCTCTTATTGTTTTCAATCATGGTCGGCACACAACGGAACTCATGAGTACAAAAAATCTATTGCACAAGTCTCATAGTAATAATGAGCACCGAAGAAAGGCATCGGTGGGGGTACTATTTTCTTCGAAGATGCTTCTTACACTTCGTCTGTAATATAGCATAAGTTCCCTGAGCGCGCTTTGTCTGTTACAGCCTTATGGCCCGGTTGCCTGGTTATCGGAAACACTGTCGATATTCTCGACAGGTGGAGTACATAACACTTTTTGGTCCCTGACCGAAGAGGGAGAAGCCGACGGTCGGTTAAGACGCATTTAAAGTTCGGTTGAACAAAGATATGATATAAGTACTTCGGTACATACAATCATTATACATAAAATCTTTTACCCAAGTCACTTGGGGGCTCTTAAAATTTATATGAGCTATTTTATAGTAAATGTGTTTTCTTCTTGGTCGTTGCAAAGTCTTTTTCTATCGCTCCTTTTTCGACGTGAGTGTGTGGTCAATAGCCAGATAACCCATTTTCTCTCTAGTGACCGCTCAAGTTTAGTTTGCTAAACTGGTCTAACGAGAAGCACTCCGCCTTCGGGATAGGAGGCTGTAGCCGTAGGCTGACCCGCTTGAAGTCTTGAGATCGGATGTGTAATGTTAAAGCACGACAGAAGCACTCTTTTTTTTCTAAGACCAATTTTCGGATTGGCACCGAACACTTGATCTTGTTCGGACGTCAAGTTTTTACTGACGTTTTTTGGTTTTCCAAGCTTATGGAACTTTTAAACTATTTGTGTGTTTTCAGCACAAGTCTCGCAGTGCAATGCCGACACCTTTATAGATTCGGCAAAAATATTCTCGGATATCTCTATATATGCATCGGTTTCGAATTGTGTCTTCGGTCAATAGTTGGGTTGCCCGGCTCCTGCACTTGCTTCCTACGTTCCGCTTTGTTCGGCTAGGCGTGCAAAGGGAGAACCACTGCGATTGTGCTTCCAGCTCACACGGCTAAGCACCTCAGTGGAGAAAGCCAAAAACTGACTGTCACAATAAGTGTAAACTGGTCAGCGATCCGATGACTGTGTTAAATGACGGGCCACTCATAACAATGGCCGGAGTGTTTACGGCTTGACCTCGACTGTCGCCGAACACTACCGGGGGCTATTAACTGGCCTCCCAAACTAAATCCTCGATATTTTGCTCTTACATTAGAGCTGATGTTTCATGATCATGCTTAGCATGACAACCCAAAGAAAGGAACCGATAGCGGGACTATTTTCTTTGGAAGACATTTCTTATATTAAATAGTAATATAACATATGTCTCTGCGTACCTTTGTTTATAAAAACGTATGGCTAGATTGCCTTGTTTGTTGTAAATCTTTGCCCTCATAAAGGCTTTATAAAGTAGGGCAAGCACTCCTCGGCTACTGGCCGAGGAGGTGGAAGCCGATGGTCGGTCAACAAAATTTTGTACAATGCGGATCCGAGCATTAATGACATAAAATACATGGATACATAGAGTCATTACACATAATTTGCAATTTTACTATAGATATTGATCCTTAATTCGGCCACTCGTGCCCGCATTAAGGCTCGGGGGCTACTGGGCTTCGGGCTTATTATTTACAAACATTAAAGGGGAACATCGATCCCCAGATCTGTTTTTGCCACCCGACCAGTGTCTCGGGGGCTACTGCATTGCCCATCCAATGCACAAAATTTTTAAGTGCAATACAGTTTCCGAGGAGATTTTGATCCTCAGGTTGGTCGGCCGCACCCAACCTGAGTCTCGAGGACTGAGCACGCCGCTTTTTGTGTCCCAAAGTATCCTGCCGAGCTAGGACTTGATCCTCAAGACGATTTTACAAATCAACTTGAGTCTCAGCGGCTACTGGGATCAGCGGTCTTACATCATCCTTCAGGTGCATCTCGGGTTTTATACCGATACACACCTTGAGGGCTACTAGCTATATATCTTGGCAGAGAATAAATTGCACCAATGAAAAATATTGACAAAAAATCGGCCCGCAGTCGGGGTGGTGCACCACCTCAGAAGCAGTCCGGCATAAAGCTCGGGCACTAGTGGCTGGCTCCATAGAGGGCATTTCCGGCATTAAGCTTGGCTAAACTCCTTCAACTTTTTTGGACCAAGATGATCTATGACATCTTAGATATAGTCCGGCATTGGAGCTCAGACACAGACCGGCATTGGAGCTCGGATACATTTCGGCGTTGGAGCTCGGAAGCAGTCCGACATTAGTGCTCGACTGCAAAAGATACCTCGAATGCAGTCCGGTGTTGGAGCTCGGACGCAAGAGAACACTGCCTCCCGGGAACAACTTCAAACCCGAGGTGTGGCATAAAAATAACAAGGCATTGATAAAGGCCGGAAACTTAAAGGGGCTCCTAATATACCCGACGTGTAAACTCGCCGAATGCATTTCGGCGATCCTCCAGATCGAAGATGAGAATATTTGTTGAACCAGTTTTCAAGACCGACAACCGAAGATGAAGAACAGTTCGGAAGAATCGAGGAGCGTCCCTAACTTGAAGACCGGTTCAGGGGGCTACTGACGGTGTTCTGGACTAGGGGGTACTCACCACGTCATCTCCTGATCTGTTAGATTGGGCCGAGGACCCCCATGGCCGTATACTCATGGGCCAGTTCGGACAGTTGCCGCATACATGGAAGATTCCACAAGACTTGGTGATCAAGACAAGGACTCCTCCCCACCGGCGTATTCGGCTAGGACTCTTTTATCCTAGGCCTCTGGTACATTATATAAACCGAGGCCAGGCTAGTCGATAGACAACATATACAACAATCATACCATAGGCTAGCTTCTAGGGTTTAGCCTCTACGATCTCGTGGTAGATCAACTCTTGTAATACTCATATAATCAAGAATAAATCAAGCAGGACATAGGGTTTTACCTCCATCAAGAGGGCCCGAACCTAGGTAAAACATCGTGTCCCTTGCCTCTTGTTACCATCCGCCTTAGACACACAGTTCGGGACCCCCTCCCCGAGATCCGCCGATTTTGACACCGACAGAGGGGCTGCCTTGGGCAGGCCCCCCCAAGGCCTAGTCCGAATTGGACTAGGAGGGAGGGGCGGCGCCCCCTCCTTCCTTCTATTCTCTCTTCCCTTTCCTACTCTCCTACTCCTACTACATGGAAAGGGGGGAATCCTACTCCCGGTGGGAGTAGGACTCCCCAGGGCATGCCATAGTAGAGGGCCGACCCTCCACCTCCTCCACTCCTTTATATACGGGGAGGAGGGGCACCCCATAGACACACAAGTTGATCATTGATCCCTTAGCCGTGTGCGGTGCCCCCCTCCACCATAATCCACCTCGGTCATATCATCGTAGTGCTTAGGCGAAGCCCTGCGACGGTAGCATCATCATCACCGTCATCACGTCGTCGTGCTGAAGAAGCTCTCCCTCGACACTCAGCTGGATCGAGAGTTCGTGGGATGTCACCGAGCCGAACGTGTGCAGATCGCGGAGGTGCCGCACTTTCGGTACTAGGATCGGTCGATCGTGAAGATGTACGACTACATCAACTGTGTTGTCATAACGCTTCCGCTTACGGTGTATGAGGGTACGTGGACAACACTCTCCCCTCTCGTTGTTATGCATCACCATGATCTTGCGTGTGCGTAGGAAAATTTTGAAATTACTGCTTTACCCAATAGTGGCATTCGAGCCAAGTTTATGCGTAGATGTTATATGCACAAGTAGAACACAAAGGAGTTGTGGGTGTAGGTATATACATATTGCTTGTCGTCACTAGTTGATTCTTGATTCGGTGGTATTGTTGGATGAAGCGGCCCAGACCGACATTACGCGTACGCTTATGCGAGGGTGGTTCTACCGACGTGCTTTGCACACAGGTGTCTGGTGGGTGTCAGTTTCTCCAACTTTAGTTGAATCGGATTCAATGAACAGGGTTCTTTTTGAAGATCAAAAAGCAATCACTATACCGCGTTGTGGTTTTTGATGCGTAGGTAAGAACGGTTTTTGCTCAGCCTGTATCAACCACATAAAACATGCAACAACAAAGTAGAGGATGTCTAACTTGTTTTTGCAGGGCATGTTATGATGTGATATGGTCAAGACATGATGCTAAATTTTATTGTATGAGATGATCATGTTTTGTAACACAGTTATTGGCAACTGGCAGGAGCCATATGGTTGTCGCTTTATTGTATGAAATGCAATCACCATGTAATTGCTTTACTTTATCACTAAGCGGTAGCGATAGTCGTAGAAGCAATAGTTGACGAGAAGACAGCGATGCTTCGATGGAGATCAAGGTGTCAAGCCGGTGACGATGGTGATCATGCCGGTGCTTTGGAGATGGAGATCAAAAGCACAAGATGATGATGGCCATATCATATCACTTATATTGATTACATGTGATGTTTATCCTTTATGCATCTTATTTTGCTTAGTTCGACGGTAGCATTATAAGATGACCTCTCACTAAATTTCAAGGTATAAGTGTTCTCCCTGAGTATGCACCGTTGCTATAGTTCGTCGTGCCGAGACACCACGTGATGATCAGGTGTGACAAGCTCTACGTTCACATACAACGGGTGCAAGCCAGTTTTGCACACGCGGAATACTCGGGTTAAACTTGATGAGCCTAGCATATGCAGATATGGCCTCGGAACACTGAGACTGAAAGGTTGAGTGTGAATCATATAGTAGATATGATCAACATAGTGATGTTCACCATTGAAAACTACTCCATCTCACGTGATGATCGGACATGGTTTAGCTGATATGGATCACCTGATCACTTAGATGATTAAAGAGATGTCTATCTAAGTGGGAGTTCTTAAGTAATTTGATCAATTGAACTTTAATTTATCATGAACTTAGTACATGATAGTATTTTGCATGTCTATGTTGTTGTAGATAGATGGCCCATGCCGTTGTTCCGTTGAATTTTAATGCGTTCCTAGAGAAAGCTAAGTTGAAAGATGATGGTAGGTCCATAACTTGAGGATTATCCTCATTGCTGCACAGAAGAATTACATCCTGGAAGCACTGCTAGGTGACAAACCCGCTGCAGGAGCAACGCCAGATGCTGTGAACACCTGGCAGAGCAAAGCTAATGACTACTCGATAGTTCAGTGTGCCATGCTTTACAACTTAGAACCGGGACTTCAACGATGTTTTGAATGTCATGGAGAAAATGAGATGTTCCAGGAGTTGAAGTTAATATTTCAAGCAAATGCCTGGATTGAGAGATATGAAGTCTCCAATAAGTTCTACAGCTGCAAGATGGAGGAGAATAGTTATGTTAGTGAACATATACTCAGAATGTCTGGGTACCACAACCACTTGACTCAACTGGGAGTTAATCTTCCTGATGATAGTGTCATTGACAGAGTTCTTCAATCACTGCCACCAAGCTACAAGAGCTTCATGATGAACTATAATATGCAAGGGATGGATAAGACGATTCCTGAGCTCTTCGCAATGCTAAAGGTTGCGCAGGTAGAAATCAAGAAGGAGCATCAAGTGTTGATGGTCAACAAGACCACTAGTTTCAAGAAAAAGGGTAAAGGGAAGAAGGGGAACTTCAAGAAGAACAGCAAGCCAGTTGCTACTCAAGTGAAGAAACCCAAGTCTGGACCTAAGCCTGAGACTGAGTGCTTCTACTGCAAGGAAACTGGTCACTGGAAGCGGAACCGCCCCAAGTATTTGGCGGAGAAGAAGGATGGCAAAGTGAAAGGTATATTTGATATACATGTTATTGATGTGTACCTTACTAATGCTCGCAGTAGTGCCTGGGTATTTGATACTGGTTCAATTGCTAACATTTGCAACTCGAAACAGGTGCTACGGATTAAGCGACGATTGGCTAAGGACGAGGTGACGATGCGCGTGGTTCCAAAGTCGATGTGATCGCGTTGGCACGCTACCCCTACATCTACCTTTGAGATTAGTTTTAGACCTAAATAATTGTTATTCGGTGCCAGCGTTGAGCATGAACATTATATCTGGATCTTGTTTGATGCGAGACGGTTATTCATTTAAATCAGAGAATAATGGTTGTTCTATTTATATGAGTAATATATTTTATGGTCATGCACCCTTGATGAGTGGTCAATTTTTACTAAATCTTGATAGTAGTGATACACATGTTCATAGTATTGAAGCCAAAAGATGCAGAGTTGATAATGGTAGTGCAACTTATTTGTGGCACTGCCGTTTAGGTCATATTGGTATAAAGCGCATGAAGAAACTCCATTCTGATGCACTTCTGAAATCACTTGATTATGAATCACTTGTGACTTGCGAACCATGCCTCATGGGCAAGATGACTAAAACTACGTTCTCCGGGACAATGGAACGAGCAACAGAGTTATTGGAAATCATACTACTGATGTATCTGGTCCAATGAACATTGAAGCTCGTGGCGGATATAGTTATTTTCTCACCTTCACAGATGATTTAAGAAGATATGGGTATATCTACTTAATGAAACATAAGTCTGAAACATTTGAAAAGTTCAAAGAATTTCAGAGTGAAGTGGAAAATCATCGTAACAAGAAAATAAAGTTTCTACGATCTGATCATGGAGGAGAATATTTGAGTTACGAGTTTGGTCTTCATTTGAAACAATGCGGAATAGTTTCGCAACTCACGCCACCTGGAACACCACAACATAATGGTGTGTCCGAACGTCGTAACCGCACTTTATTAGATATGGTGTGATCTATGATGTCTCTCACTAATTTACCGCTATCATTTTTGTTGGGGAACGTAGTAATTTCAAAAAAAAATCCTACGCACATGCAAGATCATGGTGATGCATAGCAACGAGGGGAGAGTGTGATCTACGTACCCTTGTAGACCGACAGTGGAAGCATTATATCAACGCGGTTGATGTAGTCGTACGTCTTCACAATCCGACCGATCCAAGCACCGAAACTACGGCACCTCCGAGTTTCAGCACACGTTCAGCTCGATGACGATCCCCGAACTCCGATCCAGCAAAGTGTCAGGGAAGAGTTCCGTCAGCACGACGGCGTGGTGATGATCTTGATGTTCAACTGTCGCAGGGCTTCGCCTAAGCACCACTACAATATTATCGAGGATTATGGTGGAAGGGGGTACCGCACACGGCTAAGAAAACGATCACGTGGATCAACTTGTGTGTCTAGGGGTGCCCCCTGCCTCCGTATATAAAGGAGCCAAGGGGGGTGCGGACGGCCCTAGTAGGAGGCGCGCAGGAGGAGTCCTACTCCTACCGGGAGTAGGACTCCCCTCCCTTTCCTTGTCCAAGTAAGAGAGGGGGAAGGAAGGGAGAGAGGAGAGGAAGAAGAGGGGGGGCGCCGCCCCTCCCTCCTTGTCCAACTTGGACTAGGGGGATAGGGGGCGCGCGGCCTGCCCTGGCAGCCCCTCCTCTTCTCCACTTTAGGCCCATGAGGCCCATTGTCCCCCCGGGGGGTTCCGGTAACCCCCCGGTACTCCAGTTTTATCCGAAACTTCCCCGGAACACTTCCAGTGTTCGAATATAGCCGTCCAATATATCAATCTTTATGTCTCGACCATTTCGAGACTCCTCGTTATGTCCGTGATCATATCCGGGACTCCGAACCAACTTCGGTACATCAAAACTCATAAACTCATAATATAACTGTCATCGAAACCTTAAGCGTGCGGACCCTACGGGTTCGAGAACAATGTACACATGACCGACACATGTCTCTGGTCAATAGCCAATAGCGGAACCTGGATGCTCATATTGGCTCCCACATATTCTACGAAGATCTTTATCGGTCAAACTGCATAACAACATACATTGTTCCCTTTGTCATCGGTATGTTACTTGCCCGAGATTCGGTCATCGGTATATCAATACCTAGTTCAATATCGTTACCGGCAAGTCTCTTTACTCGTTCCGTAATACATCATCTCACAACTAACTCATTTAGTTGCATTGCTTGCAAGGCTTAGGTGATGTGCATTACCGAGAGGGCCCAGAATACCTCTCTGACAATCGGAGTGACAAATCCTAATCTCGAAATACGCCAACCCAACATGTACCTTTGGAGACACCTGTAGAGCTCCTTTATAATCACCCAGTTACATTGTGATGTTTGGTAGCACACAAAGTGTTCCTCCGGTAAACGGGAGTTGCATAATCTCATAGTCATAGGAACATGTATAAGTCATGAAGAAAGCAATAGCAACATACTAAATGATCGAGTGCTAAGCTAACGGAATGGGTCAAGTCAATCACATCATTCTCCTAATGATGTGATCCCATTAATCAAATGACAACTCTTTGTCTATGGCTAGGAAACACAACCATCTTTGATCAACGAGCTAGTCAAGTAGAGGCATGCTAGTGACACTCTGTTTGTCTATGTATTCATACATGTATTATGTTTCCGGTTAATACAATTCTAGCATGAATAATAAACATTTATCATGAAATAAGGAAATAAATAATAACTTTATTATTGCCTCTAGGGCATATTTCCTTCAGTCTCCCACTTGCACTAGAGTCAATAATCTAGTTCACATTGCCATGTGATTTAACACCAATAGTTCACATCATTATGTGACCAACACTCAAAGGGTTTTAATAGAGTCAATAATCTAGTTCACATCGCTATGTGATTAACACCCAAAGAGTACTAAGGTGTGATCATGTTTTGCCTGTGAGAGAAGTTTAGTCAACTGGTCTGTCATATTCAGACCCGTATGTATTTTGCAAATTTCTATGTCAACAATGCTCTGCACGAAGCTACTCTAGCTAATTGCTCCCACTTTCAATATGCATCCAGATTGAGACTTAGAATCATCTGGATCAGTATCAAAGTTTGCATCGACATAACCCTTTACGATGAACCTTTTGTCACCTCCATAATCAAGAAACATATCCTTATTCCACTAAGGATAATTTTGACCGCTGTCCAGTGATCTACTCCTATATCACTATTGTACTCCCTTGCCAACATCAGTGTAGGGTATACAATAGATCTGGTACATAGCATGGCATACTTTATAGAACCTATGGCTGAGGCATAGGGAACGACTTTCATTCTCTTTCTATCTTCTGTCGTGGTCGGGTTTTGAGTCTTACTCAATTTCACACCTTGTAACACAGGCAAGAACTCTTTCTTTGATTGTTCCATTTTGAACTACTTCAAAATCTTGTCAAGGTATGTATTCATTGAAAAACTTATCAAGCGTCTTGATCTATCTCTATAGATCTTGATGCTCAATATGTAAGCAGCTTCACCGAGGTTTTCTTTGAAAAAATCCTTTGAAACACTCCTTTATGCTTTGCAGAATAATTCTACATTATTTCCGATCAACAATATGTCATTCACATATACTTATCAGGAATGCTATAGTGCTCCCACTCACTTTCTTGTAAATACAGGCTTCACCGCAAGTCTGTATAAAACTATATGCTTTGATCAACTTATCAAAGCGTATATTCCAACTCCGAGATGCTTGCACCAGTCCAAAGATGGATCGCTGGAGCTTGCATATTTAGTTAACACCTTTAGGATCGACAAAACCTTCTAGTTGCACCGTATACAACTCTTCTTTAATAAATCCATTAAGGAATGCAGTTTTGTTTATCCATTTGCCAGATTTCATAAAATGCGGCAATTGCTAACATGATTCGGACAGACTTAAGCATAGATATGAGTGAGAAACTCTCATCATAGTCAACACCTTGAACTTGTTGAAAACCTTTTGCGACAATTCTAGCTTTGTAGATAGTAACACTACTATCAGCGTCCGTCTTCCTCTTGAAGATCCATTTATTTTCTATGGCTTGCCGACCATCGGGCAAATCCATCAAAGTCCATACTTTGTTCTCAGATTTCATGGCCTCAAACCATTTCGCGGAATCTGGGCTCATCATCGCTTCCTCATAGTTCGCAAGTTCGTCATGGTCTAGTAACATGACTTCCAGAACAGGATTACCGTACCACTCTAGTGCGGATCTCACTCTGGTTTACCTACGAGATTCGGTAGTAACTTGATCTGAAGTTACATGATCATCATCATTAGCTTCCTCGCTAATTGGTGTAGTAGTCACAAGAACAGATTTCTGTGATGAACTACTTTCCAATAAGGGAGAAGGTACAATTACCTTATCAAGTTTTCTACTTTCCTCCCACTCACTTATTTCAAGAGAAACTCCTTCTCTTGAAAGGATCCATTTTCAGCAACGAATATCTTGCCTTCAGATCTGCGATAGAAGGTGTACCCAACATTTTCTTTTGGGTATCATATGAAGACGCACTTCTCCGACTTGGGTTTGAGCTTATCAGGATGAAACTTTTTCATATAAGCATCGCAACCCCAAACTTTAAGAAACGACAACTTTGGTTTCCTGCCAAAACATAGTTCATACGGTGCCGTCTCAACGGATTTAGATGGTGCCCTTTTTTACGTGAATGCGGCTGTCTCTAATGCATAACCCCAAAACTATAGTGGTAAATTGGTACAAAACATCATAGATTGCACTATATCCAATAAAGTACGGTTATGACGTTCGGACACACCATTATGTTGTGGTGTTCCAGGTGGCATGAATTTGTGAAACTATTCCACATTGTTTTAATTGAAGACCAAACTCGTAACTCAGATATTCGTCTCCACGATCAGATCGTGGAAACCTTATCTTCTTGTCATGATGATTTTCCACTTCACTCTGAAATTCTTTGAGCTGTTCAAATGTTTCAGACTTATGTTTCATCAAGTAGATATACCCATATTTTCTCAAATCATCTGTGAAGGTCAGAAAATAACGATACCCGCCGCGAACTCCAACACTCATTGGATCGCATACATCAGTATGTATTATTTCCAATAAGTCAGTTGCTCGCTCCATTGTTCCGGAGAACGGAGTCTTAGTCATCTTGCCCATGAGGCATGGTTTGCAAGCATCAAGTGATTCATAATCAAGTGATTCCAAAAGTCCATCAGCATGGAGTTTCTTCATGCGCTTTACACCAATATGACCTAAACGGCAGTGCCACAAATAAGTTGCACTATCATTATTAACTTTGCATCTTTTGGCTTCAATATTATGAATATGTGTATCACTACGATCGAGATCCAATGAACCATTTTCATTGGATGTGTAACCATATAAGGTTTTATTCATGTAAATAGAACAACAATTTTTCTCCAACTTAAATGAATAACTGTATTGCAATAAACATGATCATATCATATTCATGCTCAACGCAAACACCAAATAACACTTATTTAGGTTCAACACTAATCCCGAAAGTATAGGGAGTGTGCGATGATGATCATATCAATCTTGGAACTACTTCCAACACACATCGTCACCTCACCCTTAACTAGTCTTTGTTCATTCTGCAACTCCAGATTCAAGTTACTAATCATAGTAACTGAACTAGTATCAATACTGAGGGGTTGCTATAAACACTAGTAAAGTACACATCAATAACATGTATATCAAATATACTTATGTTCACTTTGCCATCCTTCTTATCCGCCAAATACTTGGGGCAGTTCCACTTCCAGTGACCAGTCCCTTTGAAGTAGAAGCACTTAGTCTCAGGCTTAGGATCAGACTTGGGCTTCTTCACTTGAGTAGCAACTTGCTTGCCGTTCTTCTTGAAGTTCCCCTTCTTCCCTTTGCCCTTTTATTGAAACTAGTGGTCTTGTCAACCATCAACACTTGATGCTCTTTCTTGATTTCTACCTTCATCGATTTCATCATCATGAAAAGCTCGGGAGTCATTTTCGTCATCCCTTGCATACTATAGTTCATCATGAAGTTCTACTAACTTGGTGATGGTGACTAGAGAATTCTGTCAATCACTATCTTATCTGGAAGATTAACTCCCACTTGATTCAAGCAATTGTAGTACCCAGACAATCTGAGCACATGCTCACTAGTTGAGCGATTCTCCTCCATCTTTTAGCTATAGAACTTGTTGGAAACTTCATATCTCTCAACTCGGGTATTTTCTTGAAATATTAACTTCAACTCCTGGAACATCTCATATGGTCCATGACGTTCAAAACATCTTTGAAATCCCGATTCTAAGCCGTTAAGCATGGTGCACTAAACTATCAAGTAGTCATCATATTGAGCTAGCCAAACGTTCATAACGTCTGCATCTGCTCCTGCAATAGGTCTGTCACCTAGCGGTGCATCAAGGACATAATTCTTCTGTGCAGCAATGAGGATAAACCTCAGATCACGGATCCAATCCGCATCATTGCTACTAACATCTTTCAACACAATTTTCTCTAGGAACATATCAAAATAAACACAGGGAAGCAACAACGCGAGCTATTGATCTACACCATGATTTGCAAAATACTACCAGGACTAAGTTCATGATCCAAATCAACTAAACCATGTCCGATCATCACGTGAGATGGAGTAGTTTTCAATGGTGAACATCACTATGTTGATCATATCTACTATATGATTCACGTTCGACCTTTCGGTCTCCGTGTTCCGAGGCCATATCTGTATATGCTAGGCTCGTCAAGTTTAACCTGAGTATTCTGCGTGTGCAAAACAGGCTTGCACCCATTGTAGATGGACATAGAGCTTATCACACCCGATCATCACGTGGTGTCTGGTCACGACAAACTTTGGCAACGGTGCATACTCAGGGAGAACACTTTTATCTTGAAATTTAGTGAGAGATCATCTTATAATGCTACCGTCAATCAAAGCAAGATAAGATGCATAAAATATAAACATCACATGCAATCAATATAAGTGATATGATATGGCCATCATCTTCTTGTACTTTTGATCTCCATCTCCGAAGTACCGTCATGATCACCATCGTCACCGGCGCGACACCTTGATCACCATCGTAGCATCGTTGTCATCTCGCCAATCTTATGCTTCCACGACTATTGCTACCGCTTAGTGATAAAGTAAAGCATAACAACGCAGTTGCATTGCATACAATAAAGCGACAACCATATGGCTCCTGCCAGTTGCCGATAACTCGGTTACAAAACATGATCATCTCATACAATAAAATTTAGTATCATGTCTTGACCATATCACATCACAACATGCCCTGCAAAAACAAGTTAGACGTCCTCTACTTTGTTGTTGCAAGTTTTACGTGGCTGCTACGGGCTTAAGCAAGAACCAATCTTACCTACGCATCAAAACCACAACGATAGTTTGTCAAGTTGGTGCTGTTTTAACCTTCGCAAGGACCGGGCGTAGCCACACTCAGTTCAACTAAAGTTGGAGAAACTGACACCCGCTAGCCACCTTTGTGCAAAGCACGTTGGGAGAACCGGTCTCGCGTAAGCGTACGCGTAATGTCGGTCCGGGCCGCTTCGTCCAACAATACCGCCGAACCAAAGTATGACATGCTGGTAAGCAGTATGACTTATATCGCCCACAACTCACTTGTGTTCTACTCGTGCATATAACATCAACACATAAAACCTAGGCTCGGATACCACTGTTGGGGAACGTAGTAATTTCAAAAAAAATCCTACGCACACGCAAGATCATGGTGATGCATAGCAACGAGGGGAGAGTGTGATCTACGTACCCTTGTAGACCGACAGCGGAAGCGTTATATCAACGCGGTTGATATAGTCGTATGTCTTCACAATCCGACCGATCCAAGCACCGAAACTACGGCACCTCCGAGTTTCAGCACACGTTTAGCTCGATGACGATCCCCGGACTCCGATCCAGCAAAGTGTCGGGGAAGAGTTCCGTCAGCACAACGGCGTGGTGACGATCTTGATGTTCAACTGTCGCATGGCTTCGCCTAAGCACCACTACAATATTATCGAGGATTATGGTGGAAGGGGGCACCGCACACGGCTAAGAAAACGATCACGTGGATCAACTTGTGTGTCTAGGGGTGCCCCCTGCCTCCATATATAAAGGATCCAAGGGGGGTGTGGCCGGCCCTAGTAGGAGGCGCACAGGAGGAGTCCTACTCCTACCGGGAGTAGGACTCCCCTCCCTTTCCTTGTCCAAGTAGGAGAGGGGAAGGAAGGGAGAGAGGAGAGGAAGAAAAGGGGGGCGCCGCCCCTCCCTCCTTGTCCAATTCGGACTAGGGGGAGAGGGGGCACGCGGCCTGCCCTGGCAGCCCCTCCTCTTCTCCACTTTAGGCCCATGAGGCCCATTAACCCCCCGGGGGGTTCCGGTAACCCCCCGGTACTCCGGTTTTATCCGAAACTTCCCCGGAACACTTCCGGTGTCCGAATATAGCCGTCCAATATATCAATCTTTATGTATCGACCAATTTGAGACTCCTCATTATGTCCGCGATCATATCCGGGACTCCGAACCAGCTTCGGTACATCAACACTCATAAACTCATAATATAACTGTCATCGAAACCTTAAGCGTGCGGACCCTACGGGTTCGAGAACAATGTAGACATGACCGAGACATGTCTCCTGTCAATAGCCAATAGCGGAACCTGGATGCTCATATTGGCTCCCACATATTCTACGAAGATCTTTATCGGTCAGACCGCTTAACAACATACGTTGTTCCCTTTGTCATCGATATGTTACTTGCCCGAGATTCGATCGTCGGTATATCAATACCTAGTTCAATCTCGTTACCGGCAAGTCTCTTTACTCGTTCCGTAATACATCATCTCGCAACTAACTCATTTAGTTGCATTGCTTGCAAGGCTTAGGTGATGTGCATTACCGAGAGGGCCCAGAGATACCTCTCCGATAATCAGAGTGGCAAATCCTAATCTCGAAATACGCCAATCCAACATGTACCTTTGGAGACACCTGTAGAGCTCCTTTATAATCACCTAGTTACGTTGTGATGTTTGGTAGCACACAAAGTGTTCCTCCGGTAAACGGGAGTTGCATAATCTCATAGTCATAGGAACATGTATAAGTCATGAAGAAAGCAATAGCAACATACTAAACGATCGAGTGCTAAGCTAACGGAATGGGTCAAGTCAATCACATCATTCTCCTAATGATGTGATCTCGTTAATCAAATGACAACTCTTTGTCTATGGCTAGGAAACACAACCATGTTTGATCAACGAGCTAGTCAAGTAGAGGCATACTAGTGACACTCTGTTTGTCTATGTATTCATACATGTATTATGTTTCCGGTTAATACAATTCTAGCATGAATAATAAACATTTATCATGAAATAAGGAAATAAATAATAACTTTATTATTGCCTCTAGGGCATATTTCCTTCAGTTTTGGGGTTATGTTTTAGAGATGGCTACATTCACATTAAATAGGGCACCATCTAAATCCGTTGAGACGACACATTATGAATTGTGGTTTGGCAAGAAACCCAAGTTGTCATTTCTTAAAGTTTGGGGCTGTGATGCTTATGTGAAAAATCTTCAACCTGATAAGCTCGAACCCAAATCGGAGAAATGTGTCTTCATAGGATACCCAGAGGAGACTGTTGGGTACACCTTTTATCACAGATCCGCAGGCAAGATATTCGTTGCTAAGAATGGATCCTTTCTAGATAAAGGAGTTTCTCTCGAAAGAAGTGAGTGGGAGGAAAGTAGAACTTGACGAGGTAATTGTACCTTCTCCCTTATTGGATAGTAGTTCATCACTGAAATCAGTTCCAATGATTCCTACACCAGTAAGGGAGGAAGCTAATGATGATGATCATGAAACTTCTGATCAAGTTACTACGGAATCTCGTAGGTCAACCAGAGTAAGATCCGCACCAGAGTGGTATGGTAATCCTGTTCTGGAAGTCATGTTACTTGACCATGACGAACCTATGAACTATGAGGAAGCGATGATGAGCCCAGATTCCGCAAAATGGCTTGAGGCCATGAAATCTGAGATGGGATCCATGTATGAAAACGAAATGTGGACTTTGGTTGACTTGCCTGATGATCGGCAGGCCATAGAGAATAAATGGATCTTCAAGAAGAAGAATGACGCTGACGGTAATATTACTATCTACAAAGCTTGACTTGTTGCAAAAAGTTTTTGACAAGTTCAAGGAGTTGACTACGATGAGACCTTCTCACCCGTAGCGATGCTTAAGTCCGTTCAAATGATGTTAGCAATTGCCGCATTTTATGATTATGAAATTTGGCAAATGGATGTCAAAATTGCATTCCTTAATGGATATCTTAAAGAAGAGTTGTATATGATGCAACCAGAAGGTTTTGTTGATCCAAAAGGTGCTAACAAAGTGTGCAAGCTCCAACGATCCATTTATGGACTGGTGCAAGCCTCTCGGAGTTGGAATATACGCTTTGATAGTGTGATCAAAGCATATGGTTTTATACATACTTTTCGAGAAGCCTGTATTTACAAGAAAGTGAGTGGCAGCTCCGTAGCATTTCTGATATTATATATAGATGACATATTGTTGATCGGAAATGATACTGAATTTCTGAATAGCATAAAAGAATACTTGAATAAGAATTTTTCAATGAAAGACCTCGGTGAAGCTGCTTATATATTAGGCATCAAGATCTATAGAGATAGATCAAGACGCTTAATTGGACTTTCACCAAGCACATACCTTCATAAAATTTTGAAGAAGTTCAAAATGGATCAAGCAAAGAAAGGGTTCTTGCCTGTATTACAAGGTGTGAAGTTGAGTTAGACTCAATGCCCGACCACTGCAGAAGATAGAGAGAAAATGAAAGGTGTTCCCTATACTTCAGCCATAGGCTCTATCATGTATGCAATGTTGTGTACCAGACCTGATGTGTGCCTTGCTATCAGTTTAGCAGGGAGGTACCAAAGTAATCCAGGAGTGGATCACTGGACAGCGGTAAAGAATATCCTGAAATACCTGAAAAGGACTAAGGATATGTTTCTCGTATATGGAGGTGACAAAGAGCTCGTCGTAAACGGTTACGTCGATGTAAGCTTTGACACTGATCCGGATGACTCTAAGTCACAAACCGGATACGTGTTTTTATTAAATGGTGGAGCTGTCAGTTGGTGCAGTTCCAAGCAGAGCGTCGTGGCGGGATCTACATGTGAAGCGGAATACATAGCTGCTTCGGAAGCAGCAAATGAAGGAGCTGGATGAAGGAGTTCATATCTGATCTAGGTGTCATACCTACTGCATCAGGTCCAATGAAATTTTTTTGTGACAATACTGGTGCAATTGCCTTGGCAAAGGAATCCAGATTTCACAAGAGAACCAAGCACATCAAGAGATGCTTCAATTCCATCCGCGATCAAGTCAAGGAGGGAGACATAGAGATTTGCAAGATACATACGGATCTGAATGTTGCAGACCCGTTGACTAAGCCTCTCTCACGAGCAAAACATGATCAGCACCAAGACTCCTAGAATCATTACAATGTAATCTAGATTATTGACTCTAGTGCAAGTGGGAGACTAAAGGAAATATGCCCTAGAGGCAATAATAAAGTTTTTATTTATATTTCCTTATACCATGATAAATGTTTATTATTCATGCTAGAATTGTATTAACTTGAAACTTAGTACATGTGTGAATACATACAAAAATAGAGTGTCACTAGTTTGCCTCTACTTGACTAGCTCATTGAATCAATGATGGTTATGTTTCCTAACCATAGAGATGAGTTGTCATTTGATTAACGGGATCACATCATTAGAGAATGATGTGATTAACTTGACCCATCCGTTAGCTTAGCACAATGATCGTTTAGTTTGTTGCTATTGCTTTCTCCATAACTTATACATGTTCCTATGACTATGAGATCATGCAACTCCCGAATACCAGAGGAACACTTTGTGTGCTACCAAACGTCACAACGTAACTGGGTGATTATAAAGGTGCTCTACATGTGTCTCCGATGGTGTTTGTTGAGTTGGCATAGATCGAGATTAGGATTTGTCACTCCGATTGTCGGAGAGGTATCTCTGGGCCCTCTCAGTAATGCACATCAATATAAGCCTTGCCAGCAATGTAACTAATGAGTTAGTTATGGGATGTAGCAGTACGGAACGAGTAAAGAGACTTTTCGGTAACGAGATTGAACTAGGTATTGAGATACCGACGATAGAATCTCGGGCAAGTAACATACCAATGACAAAGGGAACAACGTATATCATTATGCAGTTTGACCGATAAAGATCTTCGTAGAATATGTGGGAGCCAATATGAACATCCAGGTTCCGCTATTGGTTATTGACCGGAGACATGTCTCGGTCATGTCTACATAGTTCTCGAACCCGTAGGGTCCGCACGCTTAACGTTCGGTGACAATCGGTATTATGAGTTTATGTGTTTTGATGAACCGAAGGTTGTTCGGAGTCCCGGATGTGATCACGGGCATGAAGAGGAGTCTCGAAATGGCCGAGACATAAATATCGATATATTGGATGACTATATTTGGACATCGAAATGGTTCCGAGTGAGTTCGGACATTAACCGGAGTGCCAGGGGGGTTACCGGAACCCCCCGGGGAGTATATTGGCCCAAATGGGCTTTAGGGGAGAGAGGGAGGGGCTGCCTAGGGCAGTCCGCATGCCCCCCAAGGCCTAGTCCGAATTGGACTAGGGGGAGGGGCGGTGCCCCCTCCTTCCTTCTCTTCTCTCTTCCCTTTCCTACTCTCCTACTCCTACTATATGGAAAGGGGGGAATCCTACTCCTAGTGGGAGTAGGACTCCCCAGGGCGCGCCATAGTAGAGGACCGGCCCTCCCCCTCCTCCACTCCTTTATATACGGGGAGGGGGCACCCCATAGACACACAAGTTGATCATTGATCCCTTAGTTGTGTGCGGTGCCCCCTGATAACCCACAAGTATAGGGGATCGCAATAGTTTTCGATAAGTAAGAGTGTCAAACCCAACGAGGAGCTAAAGGCAGAACAAATATTCCCTCAAGTTCTATCGACCACCGATACAACTCTACGCACGCTTGACGTTCGCTTTACCTAGAACAAGTATGAAACTAGAAGTACTTTGTAGGTGTTGTTGGATAGGTTTGCAAGGTAAAAAGAGCGCGTAAATAAAAGCTAGGGGCTGTTTAGATAAAGAAACAACTAAATTAGTTTTAGTAAATAGTATTTTGTTACGAGAAAGTTATTTGTCCCTAGGCAATCGATAACTAGACCGGTAATCATTATTGCAATTTTATATGAGGGAGAGGCATAAGCTAACATACTTTCTCTACTTGGATCATATCCACTTATGATTGGAACTCTAGCAAGCATCTGCAACTACTAAAGATCATTAAGGTAAAACCCAACCATAGCATTAAAGCATCAAGTCCTCTTTATCCCATACGCAACAACCCCCTTACTCGGGTTTGTGTTTCGGTCACTTACGCAACCCACTATAAGTGAATCATGAACGTATTGCAACACCCTACAGCAGGGATCCCTCACGCTTGCGCGACACGGGGAACACCATAGGACAGCACCAATAATAAAACATGCAACTCAAACCAATCTTGATCATCAAATAGCCCATAGGACAAAACGGATCTACTCAAACATCATAGGATAGCCATACATCATTGGGAAATGATATATAGCGTTGAGCACCATGTTTAAGTAGAGATTACAATGGGTAAGAGAGAGGTTACACCGCTGCATAGAGGGGGGGAGAGTTGGTGATGATGGCGGTGAAGTTGTTGATGATGATGGCCCCCGGTGGCACTCCGGTGCCACCGGAAGTGAGGGGGAGAGAGCCCCCCTCCTTCTTCTTCTTCCTTGACCTCCTCCCTAGATGGGAGAAGGGTTTCCCCTCTGGTCCTTGGTCTCCATGGCATGGGAGGGGCGAGAGCCCCTCCGAGATTGGATCTGTCTCTCTGTCTCTCTCTGTTTCTGCGTTCTCAGATTCTACCCTTTCACCGTTTCTTATATTCCCGGAGATCTGTAACTCCGATTGGGCTGAAATTTTAACACGATCTCTATCCGGAAATTAGCTTTCTTGCAGCGAAAGAAGGGCTCCAACCGCCTTACAGGGTGGCCACGAGGGTCAGGGGCGCGCCCCCTGCCTCGTGGGCCCCTCGAGCATCGTATCGCGTTGATTTCACTTCCCAAAAATCACATATATTCCAAAAAAAATCTCCGTCCGTTTTTATCCCATTTGAACTCCGTTTGATATGGATTTTCTGCGAAACAAAAAACATGCAACAAACAGGAACTGACACTGGGCACTGGATCAATATGTTAGTTCTAAAAATAGTATAAAAAGTTGCCAAAAGTATATGAAAGTTGTAGAATATTGGCATGGAACAATCAAAAATTATAGATATGACGGAGACGTATCAGCATCCGCAAGCTTAATTCCTGCTCGTCCTCGAGTAGGTAAATGATAAAAAAGATAATTTTTGATGTGGAATGCTACCTAGCATAATCTTGATCACATATCTAATCATGGCATGAATATTAAGATACGAGTTATTCAAAGCAATAGTCTATCATTTGACATAAAAACAATAATACTTCAAGCCTACTAATAAAGCAATCATTTCTTTTCAAAATAACATGGCCAAAGAAAGTTATCCCTACAAAATCATATAGTCTGGCTATGCTCCATCTTCACCACACAAAATATTCACATCATGCACAACCCCGATGATAACCCAAGCAATTGTTTCATACTTTTGACGTTCTCAAACCTTTTCAACTTTCACGCAATACATGAGCGTGAGCCATGGACATAGCACTAAAGGTGGAATAGAATGGTGGTTGTGGAGAAGACAAAAAGAAGAAGATAGTCTCACATCGACTAGGTGTATCAACGGGCAATGGAGATGCCCATCAATAGATATAAATGTGAGTGAGTAGGGATTGCCATGCAACAGATGCACTAGAGCTATAAGTGTATGAAAGTTCAAACTGAAACTAAGTGGGTGTGCATCCAACTTGCTTGCTCATGAAGATCTCGGGCATTTGAGGAAGCCCATCATCGGAATATACAAGCCAAGTTCTATAATGAAAATTCCCACTAGTATATGAAAGTGATAACTCAAGACTCTCTATATGAAGAATATGATGCTACTTTGAAGCACAAGTATGGTAAAAGGATAGTAACATTGCCCCTTCTATCTTTTCTCTCATTTTTTCCTTTTTTTCTTTTTTTGGGCCTTCTCTTTTTTGTCCTTTCTCTTTTTTTCTTTTTTTTCGTCCGGAGTCTCATCCCGACTTGTGGGGGAATCATAGTCTCCATCATCCTTTCCTCACTGGGACAATGCTCTAATAATGATGGTCATCACACTTCTATTTACTTACAACTCAATATTACAACTCGATATCTAGAACAAAGATATGACTCTATATCAATGCCTCCGGCGGTGTACCGGGATGTGCAATGATCTAGCGTAGCAATGACATCAAAAAAACGGACAAGCCATGAAAACATCATGCTAACTATCTTACGATCATGCAAAGCAATATGACAATGAATGCTCAAGTCATGTATATGATGATGATGGAAGTTGCATGGCAATATATCTCGGAATGGCTATGGAAATGCCATGATAGGTAGGTATGGTGGCTGTTTTGAGGAAGATATATGATGGGTTTATGGTACCGGCGAAAGTTGCGCAATACTAGAGAGGCTAGCAATGATGGAAGGGTGAGAGTGCGTATAATCCATGGACTCAACATTAGTCATAAAGAACTCACGTACTTATTGCAAAAATCTATTAGACATCGAAACAAAGTACTACGCACATGCTCCTAGGGGGATAGATTGGTAGGAAAAGACCATCGCTCGTCCCCGACCGCCACTCATAAGAAAGACAATCAATAAATAAATCATGCTCCGACTTCGTTACATAATGGTTCACCATACGTGCATGCTACGGGAATCACAAACATCAACACAAGTATTTCTACTAATCCACAACTACCCACTAGCATGACTCTAATATCACCATCTTTATATCGCAAAACTATTGCAAGGAATCAAACATATCATATTCAGTGATTTACAAGTTTTATGTAGGATTTTATGACTAACCATGTGAATGACCAGCTCCTGTCATCTCTCTAAATAGATATAAGTGAAGCAAGAGAGTTTAATTCTATCTACAAAAGATATGCCCACGCTCTAACAAATATAAGTGAAGCAAAAGAGCATTCTACAAATGGCGGTTTTCTATGTAAAGAGAAACAGGCAATCCAAAATTCAAATGATATAAGTGAAGCACATGAATCATTCTATAAAGCCATACACAAAATATATAAGTGAAGTGCATAGAGTATTCTATAAATCAACCAAGGACTACCTCATACCAGCATGGTGCATAAAAGAAATGAAAACTAAATGCAAAAGACGCTCCAAGATTGCACATATCGCATGAACGAAACGAATCCGAAAACATACCGATACTTGTTGAAGAAAGAGGGGATGCCTTACGGGGCATCCCCAAGCTTAGATGCTTGAGTCTCCTTGAATATTTACTTGGGGTGCCTCGGGAATCCCCAAGCTTGAGCTCTTACCTCTCTTCCTTCTTCTCACATCGAGACCTTCTCGATCATCGAACACGTCATCCACACAAAACTTCAACAGAAAACTCGGTAAGATCCATTAGTATAATAAAGCAAATCACTACTCTAAGTACAGTTGCAAACCAATTAATATTTTGTTTTTGCATTGTGTCTACTGTAATATAACTTTTCCATGGCTTAATCCACTAATATAAATTGATAGTTTCATCAAAACAAGCAAACTATGCATCAAAAACAGAATCTGTCTAAAACAGAACATTCTGTAACAATCTAAACATTCACCACACTTCTGATACTTGAAAAATTCTACCAAAATTAGGAAAAATAAAAGAATTGTGTAGGAATACAGTGCAAAAAGAATCAGAACCTTTTGACCTTCCAACTAAAAATGTAAAATCGCGCACTACAGCCAAAGTTTCTGTCCTGCACCGTACAAACCATCAAGCAAATGTAAACATCCTAAAGGCAAACCTTGACACATTATTTTTATAATACAATGGAATTGTACAAAGGGATAATTATTTTTGTTGAAAATTTTCTGTAATCAAGATTCACAAAGTTGCCGTGAGCATGAACAAAGTTCAAGGAGCTCTCCCACTTCAACAATGCTTGTCTTTCTCACTTTCACTTTCCTTTTTGAAAAAGTTTTGGGTTCCCCTCTTTATTTTTGTTGTTTTTAAACTATATGAAAGCACTCAACAGAAATAAATGACTCCCTAAAACTTCCGGGTTGTCTCCCAGGCAGCGCTTTCTTTAAAGCCATTAAGCTAGGCATATAGTGCTCAAGTAATGGATCCACCCGGATCCCAAGGTATATCAAAGCCAATTTTAATTAACAATAATTTGTAATTTAGTAGTGAGCACAAAGTAACATATATCATGCAACAACGAAGTCTAACTCTCTTCCTATGCATCGGCATGTCATAAAAGAACAATTCATGCACACATAGTAAAGGCCAATGCATAGTATAAACAGTTTCTTGCAATTTTATCATGTGGGAAACATAGAGAGGTGGAGATATAGTTCCTCTCTCATAATAATTGCAAGTAGGAGCAGCAAGCACATGCATATTATATCTATCAAAATCATCATGTGTAGTAGTAAAACGTAACCCATCAATGTAATCCTTAATAAGGGCAAACTTCTCCGATATAGTGTAGTCGGGAGAATTCAAAAAGATAATAGGACTATCATGCGTGGGTATAATAGCAACAATTTCATGTTTAACATAAGGAACTATAGCAAGTTCATCTCCATAAGCATAATTCATATTGGCATCTTGGCCACAAGCATAGCAAGCATCATCAAAAAGGGATATTTCAAAAGAATCAACGGGATCATAGCAATTATCATAGCATTCATCCTTCGGTAAGCATGAAGGGGAATTAAACAATGTATGAGTTGAAGAGTTACTCTCATTAGAAGGTGGGCACGGGTGATCAATCCGCTCTTCCTCCTTTTGTTCTTCGCTCTCCTCCTCATCTTTTTCATCCAATGAGCTCACAGTTTTATCAACTTCTTCTTCCATAGATTCCTGCAAAATATTAGTCTCTTCTTAGACCACGGAGACTTTTTCAATAAGTGCATTAATATCGGAATTGTATTCATAATTATCATAGCAATATTTAAGGATAGCTAAATTTTCAGGTCTATAAACCGAATCATCAAGATCTTCAAAGTCTTTAAACATAGATTCAATTTCATAAGCACCCATAAAAGTAACAAATTCTTCTATTTGTTCCACATCATAGTAATCATATATACCATTAGCATAAGAAGCTAAGGTTTTATTATCATTAAATTCACATGAAAAGGGAAGGTGTTGAGCCTTCATCCTAGAGCAACAAGTATAATTATATCTCAAGTATAGTTGCCTAGCATACCACTTTAATATATGAATTTGATCCCATAATAGTTTCCCTTTTGTGTCAACCGGTAATCCCTAAAGTATTCACGTTGATACAACGTTACTCCCATTACATAATTGAATGGGGTTTTCTCAGGATTATTAAAGTAGTACATAATATCTTTCATGTAACCAGCATCGAGGGTTTTCGGAGGTTCCCCATCTCCATGAGCAGAAAGTACACCTAATTTTTTTGGTATTTCGTGTTCCATATCCATAAGTAAAGATAAAGAACAGAAAATAAAAATTACTTAGTGATAAAGCAAACAAGCACACACGAGAATATTCACCCCATGCTATTGCTCCCCGGCAACGGCGCCAGAAAAAGGTCTTGATAACCCACAAGTATAGGGGATCGCAACAGTTTTCGATAAGTAAGAGTGTTGAACCCAACGAGGAGCTAAAGGCAGAACAAATATTCCCTCAAGTTCTATCGACCACCGATACAACTCTACGCACGCTTGACGTTCACTTTACCTAGAACAAGTATGAAATTAGAAGTACTTTATAGGTGCTGTTGGATAGGTTTGCAAGGTAATAAAGAGCGCGTAAATAAAAGCTAGGGGCTGTTTAGATAAAGACACAACTAAATTAGTTTTAGTAAAGAGTGTTTTGTTACAAGAAAGTTATTTGTCCATAGGCAATCGATAACTAGACCGGTAATCATTATTGCAATTTTATATGAGGGAGAGGCATAAGCTAACATACTTTCTCTACTTGGATCATATGCACTTATGATTGGAACTCTAGCAAGCATCTGCAACTACTAAAGATCATTAAGGTAAAACCCAACCATAGTATTAAAGCATCAAGTCCTCTTTATCCCATACGCAACAACCCCCTTACTCGGGTTTGTGTTTCAGTCACTCACGCAACCCACTATAAGCGAATCATGAACGTGCAACACCCTACAGCGGGGATCCCTCACGCTTGCGCGACACGGGGAACACCATAGGACAGCACCAATAATAAAACATGCAACTCAAACCAATCTTGATCATCAAATAGCCCATAGGACAAAACGGATCTACTCAAACATCATAGGACAGCCATACATCATTGGGAAATAATATATAGCATTGAGCACCATGTTTAAGTAGAGATTACAACGGGTAAGAGAGAGGTTACACCGCTGCATAGAGGGGGGAAGAGTTGGTGATGATGGCGGTGAAGTTGTTGATGAAGATGGCCCCCGGTGGCACTCCGGTGCCACCGGAAGCGAGGGGGAGAGAGCCCCCCTCCTCCTTCTTCTTCCTTGACCTCCTCCCTAGATGGGAGAAGGGTTTCCCCTCTCGCCCCTCCAAGATTGGATTTATCTCTCTGTCTCTCTGTGTTTCTGCGTTCTCAGATTCTACTCTTTCACCATTTCTTATATTCCCAGAGATCTGTAACTCCGATTGGGCTGAAATTTTAACACGATCTCTATCCGGAAATTAGCTTTCTTGCAGCGAAAGAAGGGCTCCAACCGCCTTACGGGGTGGCCACGAGGGTCAGGGGCGCGCCCCTGCCTCGTGGGCCCCTCGAGTATCATCTCGCGTTGATTTCACTTCCCAAAAATCACATATATTCCAAAAAAATCTCCGTCCGTTTTTATCCCGTTTGGACTCCGTTTGATATGAATTTTCTGCGAAACAAAAAACATGCAACAAACAGGAACTGACACTGGGCACTGGATCAATATGTTAGTTCTAAAAGTAGTATAAAAAGTTGTCAAAAGTATATGAAAGTTGTAGAATATTGGCATGGAACAATCAAAACTTATAGATACGACGGAGACGTATCACCCCCTCCACCATAATCCACCTCGGTCATATCATCGTAGTGCTTAGGCGAAGCCCTGCGACGGTAGCATCATCATCACCGTCATCACACCGTCGTGCTGACGAAGCTCTCCCTCGACACTCAGTTGGATCGAGAGTTCGTGGGACGTCACCGAGCCAAACGTGTGCAGATCGCGGAGGTGTCGTACTTTCGGTACTAGGATCTGTCGATCGTGAAGACGTACGACTACATCAACCGCGTTGTCATAACGCTTCCGCTTACGGTCTACGAGGGTGCGTGGACAATACTCTCCCCTGTCGTTGCTATGCATCACCATGATCTTGTGTGTGCATAGGAAAATTTTGAAATTACTGCGTTACCCAACACCTATGACTACCAAGTTAAGTAGCTTCACATCTAAGTTCCCTACCATAACTAGCTTCACCTCCAAGTTGACAATCTTGTAGGCAACTTAGGTTTTTGAGGTATGCTAACATTATCCAAAGTTGCCTTTCATGACTGGGGAGTAGCTTAAAATCATTCTTAAGTTGCATAAAATAATTTTTGGATGGTAAGCAACTTAGTTTCATATATAGACAACTTAGGAACATTAATGGCCAACTTTTTCATGTATTGTGGGCAACTGAAATAATAATGAGAGGCAACTATGCATCACCAGTAGGCAACTTCAGAGTGTTTGTAGACAACCTAGACAAATAGTGATAAGCAACTTCACAATATTGTAAGCAACTAATTTGCAAAGTTAGGAAACTGAGCAATAATGGTAGGCAACTAATTACCAATATCAAGCAACTATGCATCAATGGTATGCAATTCCATAGTATTTATAGGCAACTAAGCAGCAATGGTAGGCAACTAATTACCAAAAGCAAACAACGAGGCATCTAGCACACGAGGATTTCTCGCGATAGGCAATTTTTTAGACAACGGTAGGCAACTAATTACCAAAAGCAAACAACGAGAATGTCAACTGAGCAGCAACGGTAGGCAACTTTTTGGATCCCCAAATAAATGCACACGAGGACATAATTCCTTTTTCAATGAAATGTGTCGTGCGCGTCAGCTGCTCTTTCCACATTTGGATGAGCACTAGTTCCGCCCACTAGCCATGGGATCCGGCTTGGCTGCTCCCTCCCCATGCTCCCATCCGTGCTCCCACTTCATCCTACGGTTGTCCTTTTTCCTTTTTCCTTTCTAATCTAATCATCTCCCCCCCTGATTTTAAGGGGGTGGGGCCGGGCCTTATTTTGTTCCAATCAAATCATGCCACGTATGCGGGAGCACGGATGGGCACACACGCGGGGAGCAGGCAAGTCTCATCCCTAGCCATGTCCTAGATTTAATAGAATATTTTCTAACATTCTCTATCCAAGCTAGTGCCGTACACTTGTAAAGCGTGTTCGTTAGCACAACTAGGATGTGGAAAAACAAGCGAGCAGCCAGAGAACAACTTGTCTTGCTGATTGTTCCGTGAACTGTTGGTATTACATTTGTCCATCCGAATTTCATAACGGCACTAGAAGCAGTATGTACGCTTAATCGAAAGCCCCCGTTTCGCCATACGCATCGGTGGGTGCAATGCATTGCAAGCAGGCAGGTTCTACACGGAGCCGAGGCCGCCGGACGTCGGCGAGGTACGTATTCGCCGGCCGCCGTGTCCTCCGTTTACCTACGCTCTGCTCGCTTCCTTCCTGATGCTTTTCGAGCCTTTCCGTTTCATATCTCCTTCCTTTCCTTTCTGGCCCGATCCGCTTCCAGGGTGTTCGTCCCGGACACGTACAAGGAAAGGAAAGGCGACGTGATAAATATGGCCCTCGTTGTCCTCGTCGTCGACAATTTCCTTGCTCGTGGACGGACAGATCGATACGCCGACGTGACTTGCACGATCAGATCAAGCTTGCGAGCGAGACAGCCGGCAGATCCATGGACGATAACATGCTTGCTGGCCTGCTGGCGGGCGCCGGCCTCCCCGCGCGGCCGCCGGGCGGCGACACGCCGCTCCCCGACTCGTCGGAGCAGATCTACATCGCCCCCGTCGCGCTCCTCAAGATGCTCAAGCACGGTATGCAGCCAACTAACCGACGACCAATCTTAAATCAATTGCATTGATCTGATTCTGATCTATGGATGGTTGCAGCGCGCGCCGGGGTGCCGATGGAGGTGATGGGGCTGATGCTGGGGGAGTTCGTGGACGAGTACACGGTGACGGTGGTGGACGTGTTCGCGATGCCGCAGAGCGGCACGGGCGTGAGCGTGGAGGCCGTGGACCACGCCTTCCAGACCAACATGATGGACATGCTGCGGCAGACGGGGCGGCCGGAGATGGTGGTGGGCTGGTACCACTCCCACCCGGGCTTCGGCTGCTGGCTCTCGGCCACCGACGTGCAGACGCAGCTGAGCTTCGAGCAGCTCAACCCGCGCGCCGTCGCCGTCGTGCTCGACCCCATCCAGAGCGTCAGGGGCAAGGTGGTCATGGACGCCTTCCGCCTCATCAACCCGGCGGCGATGCTCACGGGCCACGAGCCGCGCCAGACCACCTCCAACGTCGGCGGCACCGTGCGCCCCTCCGTGGAGGCGCGCGTCCACGGCCTCGGCGTGCACTACTACTCGCTCGCCATCGGGCACCGCCAGAACGAGGTCGAGGAGCGCATGCTCGCCTGCCTCAACCGCAAGCGCTGGTCCGACGGGTTCGTCCTGCAGAGGTTCGAGGACGCCGAGAACGCCGGCGCCGTGAGCGGGATGCGGGACCTCGCGGTGCAGTACGACGCGCAGGTCAGGGAGGAGGACGTGACGCCGCCGGAGAGGCTGGCCGTGGTGAGGGCGGGCAGGCCGGACGCCAAGAAGCAGCTCGGGGAGAGAGCCGAGGCCGCCATGTCCGGCAACATCGTGCAGACGCTGGGCATGATGCTCGACACGGTCACCTTCTAGGCAGTATGTGGCTTGGGTTTCATCGGTTCAGCACTATAATTGATATCTTTTTATTGTGCCAGTTTCATAGTTGGATGATCTTCGTTTGTCTACGGTGATCGTTTTTTGCAAGGAGCTTTGCTACGGTCATGTGTGCAAAAGATGCTGTCGAAGAGATATTGCCCGATGTATGCACGACCTGAAAATCCAGCGGCCGGTCATGCGCGTGTCCGGCTGGATGTATGTGTCGTCTGTGAATCGTCTGAATTCTGTCGTCCGCATAGCACTGCTCTTTTTGAAAGAAAAAAAGATTTACTCCGCTCCTCGGTTCCCAAGTTAGCACTCATGAGGGGCAGACAATACAACGTTCCTGCTGTCCAGCGCCTAGTGTTTCTTAATATTTAACCTTTTTAAACATTTTTGCACTAGACCAATAAATTATTGCTTCCTCTGTCTCATAATATAAAAACCTTTTCAAGCTAAAACAGCTTGAAAAGCGTTCTTATATTATGGGACGGAGGGAGTACAATATATTGAATCATATGTGCACACGTGTTGGAAACTAAATAATATTTCTCAAGTAATATTCTGTACTTGGTAGCATTCACAATTGTACTACCCCCGTTCTTAAATATAAATCTTCATAGAGATTTCACTATAAACTACATACAGAGTAAAATGAGTGAATCTATACTCTAAAATGCATCTACATACATCCGTATGTGGTTCATACAGTGAAATCTTTACAGAGACTTATATTTAGATACGGAGGGAGTAATATGTTTTGGATATTTCATTATGGACCACGTGTAGACTAAACTAAAAGGGTTGGACGCGCTTTGTTGCGCCGTTGGTGTTGTTAAGACTCTTTAAAAAAATACTCATTTTGTTTTAAAATATAAGGTGTATTACTTTTTCTGAAAAGTCTATTCTCTTTAAGTTTGATCAAATTTATGAAGAAATATATCAAAATTCGTAATATCAAATTGGTGTTATTAGATTCATCGTGAAATGAATTTCCATGATTTTTTGGCTTAATATTGTGGATGTCGATATATTTGGCTCTAAACTTGTTCAAAGTTAAACAAATTTGACTTTTTAAAGAACTAGTACTCCTTGTATTTTGGAACTAATGGAATATTTAGTTTGGCGGATGGGGAGACGATGGGTGTGTTTCATGTTTATTTATAATGCGGTTATTTGATGGGCCTTTCATGGTGTGATTATGTGTTATGCGCTAATCAACGCATATTTTTGTGGGTAAATTTCTGCGTCGGTGGCTACATGTACTATATTTGTACTATAGTATCATCACATTGTGGCACTTGTTTTTGCTAGGTGGTTAGAGGGTGCGCGGGGTTGATATGTTTTTCTAGTCGGTTGGTATTGATTGATTTGAAAAATCGTTGGCCCGATCAAAATCATAAACCAAATTCAAAATTGAATATCTCAATCGAATAAAAGAGTTTCAAAATTAGGAAATATGATGAATTAAAATAATTAAATGGAATAGCTCCGTGAGAAATTATTGACCCGATCAAAATCAGGTGACCAAGTTCTAAACTAAAGACTTGAATTAATCATGAGGACTTAAAACTTAGGAAGCACCGTGTATAGTATAAAAGAATTAAATGAGAGCTATGAGAAATTGTTGACTTGGTCAAAATCGGGTGAATCAATTTCAATTGGACACTTCAATTGATTGTGGGGCCTTTTACCCCTAGGGAGCTTAGTGATACAGTAGATGAGTGAACAAGGACATTAAAATGCGTCTATATACATTCAAATCAGTATAATTGTGAATGAAGAGAATACACCGATGGAGCTCGGCAATGGCCATATGGGATTCTACCTATCAATGAAAGTCGAAAGTCCTAATAAGGTCACAACTGACTGAAGAACGAAACACACTCGAAAGCGGGTGATGGTTTTGAGTTCTTGGAAGTCATAGCAAGGATGTGGGGAATCCCTAGGGCAATGCTCCTACCAATAGCCCGGCTTGGGAATGTGAATTCCTTTGCTCGAACAAAATCTCGAGTGGCAGTTGTAGATTTGGAATGCGTTTGGTTGAAGGTGTGGTATGAATGGGTTTGGACAATTTTTTTAGGATGAGACCAATTAAGACATGTGTTTGTCTATGTATAAGACATGAGCTAATTATTTGGGATGAGACCATCAGTTAGGCTCACATGTAGATCTCTGAAAAATTCGCGATGAGTTGGGATGAGACCAATCAAGACATGTGTTTGTCTATGTATAAGACATGCTTGCAAAGGGTGAATCCCCGCTTCGAGGCGCTTGGTGTAGATCTCTGAAAATCGTCAAATCGGGTGAGCCAACTATTATTGAGGGAGACCAGGTCTACATACGTAATATTAAGTTTCTCTGGTTGCGTGTCTTTGATACGAAAACATTATTATCCAAGCAAAGGGAATAGAATAGGTGATAACCCC
>NC_041392.1:617241483-617258570 GCF_002162155.2 Triticum dicoccoides
TACCAACATCTAAAATGAGACATATAGTATGGAGTCCATGGCTACCTCTGCTGATGGAAGACCGTATAGCCTTTAAAGCTATCAATTTCTTGGGAAGGAACAACATCTTCAGGGTATATTCGTTTTCTAAATAGAACCATTAAAGCGCTCTAATAACCAAACAAAAGTACCTTGGTTCGTGCCCTCGCCATGAAGTGACTGACCGGGAGCATTTTTGGAACAGGAAACGGTTTGCTTGCTGCCTTGGAAAAGGGGAAGTCGGGTTGGGATGGCACCCGAGCACCGTAATTCGCCTGGCCTAGGATAGCACATGCGACCAATTTCAAGCGCCCTATCAGGATACTAGTTGCGAAACAGCAGTGTTGTAGCGTCTATTGAACAAGCCAACAATGCAGTCGACGGTCCTTTTTGAGACCATTCCTCGGGCCAGGACCTCTACACATTAACTTTGCAAAAACTACCTTCATCCCGCTAAATGTCAATCCATTTCAAGCTCCTACCATGGATTCAACCAGGGGCCCGGACGTTGCACCCTTTCCGCAAATAATGGCATCACTTATCACCGCACAAACTGAAGGAAATATGCCCTAGAGGCAATAATAAAGTTATTATTTATTTCCTTATATCATGATAAAAGTTTATTATTCATGCTAGAATTGTATTAAACGAAAATATAATACATGTGTGAATACATAGACAAACAGAGTGTCACTAGTATGTCTCTACTTGACTAGCTCGCTAATCAAAGATGGTTATGTTTCCTAACCATGAACAAAGAGTTGTTATTTGATTAACGGGATCACATCATTAGGTGAATGATCTGATTGACATGACCCATTCCATTAGCTTAGCACCCGCTCGTTTAGTATGTTGCTATTGCTTTCTTCATGACTTATACATGTTCCTATGACTATGAGATTATGCAACTCCCGTTTGCCGGAGGAACACTTTGTGTGCTACCAAATGTCACAACGTAACTGGGTGATTATAAAGGAGCTCTATAGATGTCTCCAAAGGTACGTGTTGGGTTGGCGTATTTCGAGATTAGGATTTGTCACTCCGGTTGTCGGAGAGGTATCTCTGGGCCCTCTCGGTAATGCACATCACATAAGCCTTGCAAGCATTGCAACTAATGAGTTAGCTGTGAGATGATGTATTACGGAACGAGTAAAGAGACTTGCCGGTAATGAGATTGAACTAGGTATTGAGATACCGACGATCGAATCTCGGGCAAGTAACATACCGATGACAAAGGGAACAACATATGTTGTTATGCGGTCTGACCGATAAAAGATCTTCGTAGAATATGTAGGAGCCAATATGAGCATCCAGGTTCCGCTATTGGTTATTGACCGGAGACGTGTCTCGGTCATGTCTACATTGTTCTCAAACCCGTAGGTCCGCACGCTTAAGGTTTCGATGACAGTTATATTATGAGTTTATACATTTTGATGTACCGAAGTTTGTTTGGAGTCCCGGATGTGATCACGGACATGACGAGGAGTCTCGAAATGGTCGAGACATAAAGATTTGATATATTGGAAGCCTATATTTGGATATCGGAAGTGTTCCGGGTGAAATCGGGATTTTTCCGGAGTACCGGGAGGTTACCGGAACCCCCCGGGAGGTATATGGGCCTTAATGGGCTTTAGTGGAAGAGAGGAGAGGTGGCCAGGGCTGGGCCGCGCGCCTCTCCCCTCCTAGTCCGAATAGGACAAGGAGAGGGGGGCGGTGCCCCCCTTCCTTCTCTCTCTCCTCTTTCCCCCCTCCCGAATCCTATTCCAACTAGGAAAGGGGGGAATCCTACTCCCGGTGGGAGTAGGACTCCTCCTGGCGCGCCCTCCTCCTGGCCGGCCGCACCCCCCCTTTGATCCTTTATATACGGAGGCAGGGGGCACCCCTAGAGACACAAGTTGATCCACGTGATCATATTCTTAGCCGTGTGCGGTGCCCCCTTCCACCATAGTCCTCGATAATATTGTAGCAGTGCTTAGGCGAAGCCCTGCAACGGTAGTACATCAAGATCGTCACCACGCCATCGTGCTGACGGAACTCTTCCCCGACACTTTGCTGGATCGGAGTCCGGGGATCGTCATCAAGCTGAACGTGTTCTAGAACTCGGAGGTGCCGTAGTTTCGGTGCTTGATCGGTCGGGCCGTGAAGACGTACGACTACATCAACCGCGTTGTGCTAACGCTTCCGCTGTCGGTCTACAAGGGTACGTAGATCACACTCTCCCCTCTCGTTGCTATGCATCACCATGATCTTGCGTGTGCGTAGGAAATTTTTTGAAATTACTATGTTCCCCAACAGTGGCATCCGAGCCTAGGTTTTATGTGTTGATGTTATATGCACGAGTAGAACACAAGTGAGTTGTGGGCGATATAAGTCATACTGCTTACCAGCATGTCATACTTTGGTTCGGCGGTATTGTTGGACGAAGCGGCCCGGACCGACATTACGCGTACGCTTACGCGAGACCGGTTCTCCCGACGTGCTTTGCACAAAGGTGGCTAGCGGGTGACAATTTCTCCAACTTTAGTTGAACCGAGTGTGGCTACGCCCGGTCCTTGCGAAGGTTAAAACAGCACCAACTTGACAAACTATCGTTGTAGTTTTGATGCGTAGGTAAGATTGGTTCTTGCTTAAGCCCGTAGCAGCCACGTAGAACTTGCAACAACAAAGTAGAGGACGTCTAACTTGTTTTTGCAGGGCATGTTGTGATGTGATATGGTCAAGACATGATGCTAAATTTTATTGTATGAGATGATCATGTTTTGTAACCGAGTTATCGGCAACTGGCAGGAGCCATATGGTTGTCGCTTTATTGTATGCAATGCAATGCGCTGTAATGCTTTACTTTATCACTAAGCGGTAGCGATAGTCGTGGAAGCATAAGATTGGCGAGACGACAATGATGCTACGATGGAGATCAAGGTGTCGCGCCGATGACGATGGTGATCACGACGGTGCTTCGAAGATGGAGATCACAAGCACAAGATGATGATGGCCATATCATATCACTTATATTGATTGCATGTGATGTTTATCTTTTATGCATCTTATCTTGCTTTGATTGACGGTAGCATTATAAGATGATCTCTCACTAATTATCAAGAAGTGTTCTCCCTGAGTATGCACCGTTGCGAAAGTTCTTCGTGCTGAGACACCACGTGATGATCGGGTGTGATAGGCTCTACGTTCAAATATAACGGGTGCAAAACAGTTGCACACGCGGAATACTCAGGTTATACTTGACGAGCCAAGCATATACAGATATGGCCTCGGAACACAGAGACCGAAAGGTCGAGCATGAATCATATAGTAGATATGATCAACATAGTGAACATAGTGATGTTCACCAATGAAACTACTCCATCTCACATGATGATCGGACATGGTTTAGTTGATTTCGATCACGTAATCACGTAGAGGATTAGAGAGATGTCTATCTAAGTGGGAGTTCTTTAAGTAATATGATTAATTGAACCTAAATTTATCATGAACTTAGTACCTGATAGTATCTTGCTTATTTATGTTTGATTGTAGATAGATGGCCCGTGTTGTTGTTCCGTTGAATTTTAATGCGTTCCTTGAGAAAGCAAAGTTGAAAGATGATGGTAGCAATTACACGGACTGGGTCCGTAACTTGAGGATTATCCCCATTGCTGCACAGAAGAATTACGTCCTGGAAGCACCGCTGGGTGCCAGGCCTGCTGCTGGAGGAACACCAGATGTTATGAACGTCTGGCAGAGCAAAGCTGATGACTACTCGATAGTTCAGTGTGCCATGCTTTACGGCTTAGAATCGGGACTTCAACGATGTTTTGAACGTCATGGAGCATATGAGATGTTCCAGGAGTTGAAGTTAATATTTCAAGCAAATGCCCGGATTGAGAGATATGAAGTCTCCAATAAGTTCTATAGCTGCAAGATGGAGGAGAACAGTTCTATCAGTGAGCATATACTCAAAATGTCTGGGTATAATAATCACTTGATTCAATTGGGAGTTAATCTTCCAGATGATTGCGTCATTGACAGAATTCTCCAATCACTGCCACCAAGCTACAAGAGCTTCGTGATGAACTATAATATGCAAGGGATGAATAAGACTATTCCCGAGCTCTTGGCAATGCTGAAAGCTGCGGAGGTAGAAATCAAGAAGGAGCATCAAGTGTTGATGGTCAACAAGACCACTAGTTTCAAGAAAAAGGGCAAAGGGAAGAAGAAGGGGTACTTAAAAAAGAACAGCAAGCAAGTTGCTACTCAAGAGAAGAAACCCAAACCTAGACCTAAGCCTGAAACTGAGTGCTTCTACTGCAAGCAGACTAGTCACTGGAAGCGGAACTACCCCAAGTATTTGGCGGATAAGAAGGATGGCAAGGTGAACAAAGGTATATGTGATATACATGTTATTGATGTGTACCTTACTAATGCTCGCAGTAGCACCTGGGTATTTGATACTGGTTCTGTTGCAAACATTTGCAACTCGAAACAGGGACTACGGATTAAGCGAAGATTGGCTAAGGACGAGGTGACGATGCGCGTAGGAAATGGTTCCAAAGTCGATGTGATCGCGGTCGGCACGCTACCTCTACATCTACCTTCGGATTAGTATTAGACCTAAATAATTGTTATTTGGTGCCAGCGTTAAGCATGAGAATTATATCTGGATCTTGTTTGATGCGAGACGGTTATTCATTTAAATCAGAGAATAATGGTTGTTCTATTTACATGAGTAATATCTTTTATGGTCACGCACCCTTAAAGAGTGGTCTATTCTTATTAAATCTCGATAGTAGTGACACACATATTCATAATGTTGAAGCCAAAAGATGCAGAGTTGATAATGATAGTGCAACTTATTTGTGGCACTGCCGTTTGGGTCATATCGATATAAAGCGCATGAAGAAACTCCACACTGATGGGCTTTTGGAACCACTTGATTATGAATCACTTGGTACTTGCGAACCGTGCCTTATGGGTAAGATGACAAAAACACCATTCTCCGGTACTATGGAGAGAGCAACAGATTTGTTGGAAATCATACATACAGATGTATGTGGTCCGATGAATGTTGAGGCTCGTGGCGGATATCGTTATTTTCTCACCTTCACAGATGACTTAAGCAGATATGGGTATATCTACTTAATGAAACACAAGTCTGAAACGTTTGAAAAGTTCAAAGAATTTCATGAAGGAAATATGCCCTAGAGGCAATAATAAAGTCATTATTTATTTCCTTATATGATGATAAATGTTTATTATTCATGCTAGAATTGTATTAACCGGAAACATAATACATGTGTGAATACATAGACAAACAAAGTGCCACTAGTATGCCTCTACTTGACTAGCTCGTTAATCAAAGATGGTTATGTTTCCTAACCATGAACAATGAGTTGTTATTTGATTAACGGGATCACATCATTAAGTGAATGATCTGATTGACATGACCCATTCCATTAGCTTAGCACCCGATCGTTTAGTATGTTGCTATTGCTTTCTTCATGACTTATACATGTTCCTATGACTATGAGATTATGCAACTCCCGTTTGCCGGAGGAACACTTTGTGTGCTACCAAACGTCACAACGTAACTGGGTGATTATAAAGGGGCTCTACAGGTGTCTTCAAAGGTACATGTTGGGTTGGCGTATTTCGAGATTAGGATTTGTCACTCTGATTGTCGGAGAGGTATCTTTGGGCCCTCTCGGTAATGCACATCACTTAAGCCTTGCAAGCATTGCAACTAATGAGTTAGTTGCGGGATGATGTATTACAGAACGAGTAAAGAGACTTAAGTAACGATATTGAACTAGGTATTGAGATACCGACGATCGAATCTCGGGTAAGTAACATACCGATGACAAAGGGAACAACGTATGTTGTTATGCGGTCTGACCGATAAAGATCTTCGTAGAATATGTAGGAGCCAATATGAGCATCCAGGTTCCGCTATTGGTTATTGATCGGAGACATGTCTCGGTCATGTCTACATTGTTCTCGAACCCGTAGGGTCCACACGCTTAAGGTTACGATGACAGTTATATTATGAGTTTATGCATTTTGATGTACCGAAGGTTTTTCGGAGTCCCGGATGTGATCACGGACATGACGAGGAGTCTTGAAATGGTCAAGGCATAAAGATTGATATATTGGAAGCCTATATTTGGATATCGGAAGTGTTCTGGGTGAAATCGGGATTTTACCGGAGTACCGGGAGGTTACCGGAACCCCCCGAGAGCTATATGGGCCATAGTGGGCCTTAGTGGAAAAGAGAAGGGGCAGCCCAAGATGGGCCGCGCGCCCCTCCCCTCCCTTGGTCCGAATAGGACAAGGAGAGGGGGCCGGCCCCCCTCTCTCTTTTCCCCCCTCCGCGAATCCTATTCCAACTAGGATTGGGGGGGGGGGGGGAATCCTACTCCCAGAGGGAGTAGGACTCTCCTGGCGCGCCTCTCCTAGGCCGGCCGCACCCCCCTTTAGTCCTTTATATATGGAGGCAGGGGCACCCCAGAAAGACACAAGTTGATCCACGTGATCTTATTCTTAGCCGTGTGCGGCGCCCCCTGCCACCATAGTCCTCGATAATATTGTAGCGGTGCTTAGGCGAAGCCCTGCGACAGTAGTGCATCAAGATCGTCACCACGCCATCATGCTGACGGAACTCTTCCCCGACACTTTGTTGGATCGGAGTCCGGGGATCGTCATCGAGCTGAACGTGTGCTAGAACTCGGAGGTGCCGTAGTTTCGGTGCTTGATCGGTCGGGACGTGGAGACGTATGACTACATCAACCAAACGCTTCCGTTGTCGGTCTACGAGGTACGTAGATCACACTCTTCCCTCGTTGCTATGCATCACATGATCTTGCGTGTGCATAGGAAAATTTTTGAAATTACTAGCTCCCCAACAGTGGCATCCGAGCCTAGGTTTTATATGTTGATGTTATATGCACGAGTAGAACACAAGTGAGTTGTGGGCGATATAAGTCATACTGCTTACCAGCATGTCATACTTTGGTTCGACGGTATTGTTGGACAAAGCGGCCCAGACCGACATTACGCGTACGCTTACGCGAGACCGGTTCTCCCGACGTGCTTTGCACATAGTGGCTTGCGGGTGACAGTTTCTCCAACTTCAGTTGAACCAAGTGTGGCTACGCCCGGTCCTTGCGAAGGTTAAAACAGCACCAACTTGACAAACTATCATTGTGGTTTTGATGCGTAGGTAAGATTAGTTCTTGCTTAAGCCCGTAGCAGCCACGTAAAACTTGCAACAACAAAGTAGAGGACGTCTAACTTGTTTTTGCAGGCATGTTGTGATGTGATATGGTCAAGACATGATGCTGATTTTTATTGTATGAGATGATCATGTTTTGTAACCAAGTTATCGGCAACTGGCAGGAGCCATATGGTTGTCGCTTTATTGTATGCAATGCAATCGCGATGTAATGCTTTACTTTATCACTAAGCGGTAGCGATAGTCGTGGAAGCACAAGCTTGGCGAGACGACAATGATGCTACGATGGAGATCAAGATGTCACGCCGGTGACGATGGTGATCACGACGGTGCTTCGGAGATGGAGATCACAAGCACAAGATGATGATGGCCATATCATATCACTTATATTCATTGCATGTGATGTTTATCTTTTATGCATCTTATCTTGCTTTGATTGACGGTAGCATTATAAGATGATCAATCACTAATTATCAAGAAGTGTTCTCCCTGAGTATGCACCATTGCGAAAGTTCTTCGTGCTGAGACACCACATGATGATCGGGTGTGATAGGCTCTACGTTCAAATACAACGGGTGCAAAACAGTTGCACACGTGGAATACTCAGGTTATACTTGACGAGCCAAGCATATACAGATATGGCCTCGGAACACGGAGACCGAAAGGTCGAGCATGAATCATATAGTAGATATGATCAACATAGTGATGTTCACCAATGAAACTACTCCATCTCACGTGATGATCGGACATGGTTTAGTTGATTTGGATCACGTAATCACTTAGAGGATTAGAGGGATGTCTATCTAAGTGGGAGTTCTTTAAGTAAATTAACTGAACTTAAATTTATCGTGAAACTTAGTACCTGATAAGTATCTTGCTTGTTTATGCTTGATTGTAGATAGATGGCTCGTGCTGTTGTTCCGTTGAATTTTAATGCGTTCCTTGAGAAAGCAAAGTTAAAAGATGATGGTAGCAATTACACAGACTGGGTCCGTAACTTGAGGATTATCCTCATTGCTGCACAGAAGAATTACGTCCTGGAAGCACCGCTGGGTGCCAGGCCTGCTGCTGGAGCAACGCCGGATGTTATGAACGTCTGGCAGAGCAAAGCTGATGACTACTCAATAGTTCAGTGTGCCATGCTTTACGGCTTAGAATCGGGACTTCAACAACGTTTTGAACGTCATGGAGCATATGAGATGTTCCAGGAGTTGAAGTTAATATTTCAAGCAAATGCCCGAATTGAGAGATATGAAGTCTCCAATAAGTTCTATAGCTGTAAGATGGAGGAGAACAGTTCTGTTAGTGAGCATATACTCAAAATGTCTAGGTATGATAATCACTTGATTCAATTGGGAGTTAATCATCCAGATGCTTGCGTCATTGACAGAATTTTCCAATCACTACCACCAAGCTACAAGAGCTTCGTGATGAACTATAATATGCAAGGGAAGAATAAGACTATTCCCGAGCTCTTCGCAATGCTGAAAGCTGCGGAGGTAGAAATCAAGAAGGAGCATCAAGTGTTGATGGTCAACAAGACCACTAGTTTCAAGAAAAAGGGCAAAGGGAAGAAGAAGGGGAACTTCAAAAAGAACGGAAAGCAAGTTGCTACTCAAGAGAAGAAACCCAAACCTGGACCTAAGCCTGAAACTGAGTGCTTCTATTGCAAGCAGACTGGTCACTGGAAGCGGAACTGCCCCAAGTATTTGGCGGATAAGAAGGAAGGCAAGGTGAACAAAGGTATATGTGATATACATGTTATTGATGTGTACCTTACTAATGCTCGCAGTAGCACCTGGGTATTTGATACTGGTTCTGTTGCTAATATTTGCAACTCGAAATAGGGACTACGGATTAAGTGAAGGTTGGCTAAGGACGAGGTGACGATGCGCGTGGGAAACGGTTCCAAAGTCGATGTGATCGTAGTCGGCATGCTACCTCTACATCTACCTTCGGGATTAATATTAGACCTAAATAATTGTTATTTGGTGCCAGCGTTAAGCATGAACATTATATCTGGATCTTGTTTGATGCGAGACGGTTATTCATTTAGATCTGAGAATAATGGTTGTTCTATTTATATGAGTAATATCTTTTATGGTCATGCACCCTTGAAGAGTGGTCTATTCTTGTTGAATCTCGATAGTAGTAACACACATATTCATAATGCTGAAGCCAAAAGATGCAGAGTTGATAATGATAGTGCAACATATTTGTGGCACTGCCGTTTAGGTCATATCGGTGTAAAGCGCATGAAGAAACTCCATACTGATGGACTTTTGGAACCACTTGATTATGTATTACTTGGTACTTGCGAACCGTGCCTCATGGGCAAGATGACCAAAACACCGTTCTCCGGTACTATGGAGAGAGCAACAGATTTGTTGGAAATCATACATACAGATGTATGCAGTCCGATGAATATTGAGGCTCGTGGCGGATATCGTTATTTTCTCACCTTCACAGATGACTTAAGCAGATATGGGTATATCTACTTAATGAAACATAAGTCTGAAATGTTTGAAAAGTTCAAAGAATTTCAGAGTGAAGTTGAAAATCATCATAACAAGAAAATAAAGTTTTTACAATCTGATCGTGGAGGAGAATATTTGAGTTACGAGTTTGGTGTACATTTGAAAAATTGTGGAATAGTTTCGCAACTCACGCCACCCGGAACACCACAGCGTAATGGTGTGTCCGAACGTCGTAATCGTACTTTACTAGATATGGTGCGATCTATGATGTCTCTTACTGATTTACTGCTATCGTTTTGGGGATACGCTCTAGAGACGGCCGCATTCACGTTAAATAGGGCACCATCAAAATCCGTTGAGACGACGCCTTATGAACTGTGGTTTGGCAAGAAACCAAAGTTGTCGTTTCTGAAAGTTTGGGGCTGTGATGCTTATGTGAAAAAGCTTCAACCTGATAAGCTTGAACCCAAATCGGAGAAATGTGTCTTCATAGGATATCCAAAGGAGACTATTGGATACACCTTCTATCACAGATCCGAAGGCAAGACTTTTGTTGCTAAATTCGGAAACTTTCTAGAGAAGGAGTTTCTCTCGAAAGAAGTGAGTGGGAGGAAAGTAGAACTTGACGAGGTAACTGTACCTGCTCCCTTATTGGAAAGTAGTGCATCACACAAAAAATTGTTTCTGTGACACCTACACCAGTGAGTGAGGAAGCTAATGATGATGATCATGAAACTTCAGAACAAGATACTACTGAACCTCGTAGATCAACCAGAGTAAGATCCGCACCAGAGTGGTACGGTAATCCTGTTCTGCAAGTCATGCTACTAGATCATGATGAACCTACAAACTATGAAGAAGCGATGGTGAGCCCAGATTCCGCAAAGTGGCTTGAAGCCATGAAATCTGAGATGGGATCCATGTATGAGAACAAAGTATGGACTTTGGTTGACTTGCCCGATGATCGGCAAGCAATTGAGAATAAATGGATCTTCAAGAAGAAGACTGACGCTGACGGTAATATTACTGTCTACAAAGCTCAACTTGTCGCAAAAGGTTTTCGGCAAGTTCAAGGGATTGACTACGATGAGACCTTCTCACCCGTAGCGATGCTTAAGTCTGTCTGAATCATGTTAGCAATTGCCGCATTTTATGATTATGAAATTTGGCAGATGGATGTCAAAACTGCATTCCTGAATGGATTTCTGGAAGAAGAGTTGTATATGATGCAACCAGAAGGTTGTGTCGATCCAAAGGGAGCTAACAAAGTGTGCAAGCTCCAGCGATCCATTTATGGACTGGTGCAAGCTTCTCGGAGTTGGAATAAACGCTTTGATAGTGTGATCAAAGCATTTGGTTTTATACAGACTTTTGGAGAAGCTTGTATTTACAAGAAAGTGAGTGGGAGCTCTATAGCATTTCTGATATTATATGTAGATGACATATTACTAATTGGGAATGATATAGAATTTTCTGGATAGCATAAAGGGATAATTGAATAAGAGTTTTTCAATGAAAGACTTCGGTGAAGCTGCTTACATATTAGGCATTAAGATCTATAGAGATAGATCAAGACACTTAATTGGACTTTCACAAAGCACATACCTTGACAAAGTTTTGAAGAAGTTCAAAATGGATCAAGCAAAGAAAGGGTTCTTGCATGTGTTACAAGGTGTGAAGTTGAGTAAGACTCAATGCCCGACCACTGCAGAAGATAGAGAAAATATGAAAGATGTTCCCTATGCTTCAGCCATAGGGTCTATCATGTATGCAATGCTGTGTACCAGACCTGATGTGTGCCTTGCTATAAGTCTAGCAGAGAGGTACCAAAGTAATCCAGGAGTGGATCACTGGACAACGGTCAAGAACATCCTGAAATACCTGAAAAGGACTAAGGATATGTTTCTCATATATGGAGGTGACAAAGAGCTCATCGTAAAAAGGTTACGTTGATGCAAGCTTTGACACTGATCCGGATGATTCTAAATCGCAAACCGGATACGTGTTTACATTAAACGGTGGAGCTGTCAGTTGGTGCAGTTCTAAACAAAGCGTTGTAGCGGGATCTACATGTGAAGCGGAGTACATAGCTGCTTCGGAAGTAGCAAATGAAGGAGTCTGGATGAAGGAGTTCATATCCGATCTAGGTGTCATACCTAGTGCATCGAGTCCAATGAAAATCTTTTGTGACAATACTGGTGCAATTGCCTTGGCAAAGGAATCTAGATTTCACATGAGAACCAAGCACATCAAGAGATGCTTCAATTCTATCCGGTATCTAGTCCAGGTGGGAGACATAGAGATTTGCAAGATACATATGGATCTGAATGTTGCAGACCCGTTGACTAAGCCTCTTCCACGAGCAAAACATGATCAGCACCAAGGCTCCATGGGTGTTAGAATCATTACTGTGTAATCTAGATTATTCACTCTAGTGCAAGTGGGAGACTGAAGGAAATATGCCCTAGAGGCAATAATAAAGTTATTATTTATTTCCTTATATCATGATAAATGTTTATTATTCATGCTAGAATTGTATTAACCGGAAACATAATACATGTGTGAATACATAGACAAACAAAGTGTCACTAGTATGCCTCTACTTGACTAGCTCGTTAATCAAAGATGGTTATGTTTCCTAACCATGAACAATGAGTTGTTATTTGATTAACGAGATCACATCATTAAGTGAATGATCTGATTGACATGACCCATTCCATTAGCTTAGCACCCGATCGTTTAGTATGTTGCTATTGCTTTCTTCATGACTTATACATATTCCTATGACTATGAGATTATGCAACTCCCGTTTGCTGGAGGAACACTTTGTGTGCTACCAAACGTCACAACGTAACTGGGTGATTATAAAGGGGCTCTACAGGTGTCTCCAAAGGTACATGTTGGGTTGGCGTATTTCGAGATTAGGATTTGTCACTCCGATTGTCGGAGAGGTATCTCTGGGCCCTCTCGGTAATGCACATCACTTAAGCCTTACAAGCATTGCAACTAATGAGTTAGTTGCGGGATGATGTATTACAAAACGAGTAAAGAGACTTACCGGTAACGATATTGAACTAGGTATTGAGATACCGACGATCGAATCTCGGGTAAGTAACATACCGATGACAAAGGGAACAACGTATGTTGTTATGCGGTCTGACCGATAAAGATCTTCGTAGAATATGTAGGAGACAATATGAGCATCTAGGTTCCGCTATTGGTTATTGACCGGAGACATGTCTCGGTCATGTCTACATTGTTCTCGAACCCGTAGGGTCCGCACGCTTAAGGTTACGATGACAGTTATATTATGAGTTTATGCATTTTGATGTACCGAAGGTTGTTCGGAGTCCCGGATGTGATCACGGACATGACGAGGAGTCTCGAAATGGTCGAGACATAAAGATTGATATATTGGTAGCCTATATTTGGATATCGGAAGTGTTCCGGGTGAAATCGGGATTTTACCGGAGTACCGGGAGGTTACCGCAACCCCCCGAGAGCTATATGGGCCATAGTGGGCCTTAGTGGAAAAGAGAAGGGGCAGCCCAAGATGGGCTGCGTGCCCCTCCCCTCCCTTGGTCCGAATAGGACAAGGAGAGGGGGCCGGCCCCCCTCTCTCTTTTCCCCCCTCCGTGAATCCTATTCCAACTAGGATTGGGGGGGAATCCTACTCCCAGAGGGAGTAGGACTCTCCTGGCGCGCCTCTCCTAGGCCGGCCGCACCCCCCTTTAGTCCTTTATATACGGAGGCATGGGTACCCCAGAAAGACACAAGTTGATCCACGTGATCTTATTCTTAGCCGTGTGTGGCGCCCCCTACCACCATAGTCCTCGATAATATTGTAGCGGTGCTTAGGCGAAGCCTTGCGACAGTAGTGCATCAAGATCGTCACCACGCTGTCGTGCTGACGGAACTCTTCCCCGACACTTTGCTGGATCGGAGTCCGGGGATCGTCATCGAGCTGAACGTGTGCTAGAACTCGGAGGTGCCGTAGTTTCGGTGCTTGATCGGTCGGGCCGTGGAGACGTACGACTACAGCAACCAAACGCTTCCGTTGTCGGTCTACGAGGTACGTAGATCACACTCTCCCCTCGTTGCTATGCATCACATGATCTTGTGTGTGCGTAGGAAATTTTTTGAAATTACTACCTTCCCCAACATTTCAGAGTGAAGTTGAAAATCATCGTAACAAGAAAATAAAATTCCTACGATCTGATCGTGGAGGAGAATATTTGAGTTACGAGTTTGGTGTACATTTGAAACAATGTGGAATAGTTTCGCAACTCACGCCACCCGGATCACCACAGCGTAATGGTGTGTCCGAACATCGTAATCGTACTTTACTAGATATGGTGCGATCTATGATGTCTCTTACTGATTTACCGCTATCGTTTTGGGGATATGCTCTAGAGACGGCCGCATTCACGTTAAATAGGGCACCATCAAAATCCGTTGAGACGACGCCTTATGAACTGTGGTTTGGCAAGAAACCAAAGTTGTCGTTTCTGAAAGTTTGGGGCTGCGATGCTTATGTGAAAAAGTTTCAACCTGATAAGCTCGAACCCAAATCGGAGAAATGTGTCTTCATAGGATATCCAAAGGAAACTATTGGATACACCTTCTATCACAGATCCGAAGGCAAGACTTTTGTTGCTAAATTCGGAAACTTTCTGGAGAAGGAGTTTCTCTCGAAAGAAGTGAGTGGGAGGAAAGTAGAACTTGACGAGGTAACTGTACCTGCTCCCTTATTTGAAAGTAGTACATCACAGAAACCTGTTTCTGTGACACCTACACCAATTAGTGAGGAAGATAATGATAATGATCATGAAACTTCAGAACAAGATACTACTGAACCTCGTAGATCAACCAGAGTAAGATCCGTGCCAGAGTGGTACGGTAATCCTGTTATGGAAGTCATGCTACTAGATCATGATGAACCTACGAACTATAAAGAAGCGATGGTGAGCCCAGATTCCGCAACATGGCTTGAAGCCATGAAATCTGAGATGGGATCCATGTATGAGAACAAAGTATGGACTTTGGTTGACTTGCCCACTGATCGGCAAGCAATAGAGAATAAATGGATCTTCAAGAAGAAGACTGACGATGACGGTAATATTACTGTCTACAAAGCTCGACTTGTCGCAAAAGGTTTTCGGCAAGTTCAAGGGGTTGACTATGATGATACCTTCTCACCCGTAGCAATGCTTAAGTCTGTCCGAATCATGTTAGCAATTGCTTCATTTTATGGTTATGAAATTTGGCAAATGGATGTCAAAACTGCATTCCTGAATGGATTTCTGCAAGAAGAGTTGTATATGATGCAGCCGGAAGGTTTTGTCGATCCAAAGGGAGCTAACAAAGTGTGCAAGCTCCAGCGATCCATTTATGGACTAGTTAAAGCCTCTAGGAGTTGGAATAAACGCTTTGATAGTGTGATCAAAGCATTTGGTTTTATACAGACTTTTGGAGAAGCCTGTATTTACAAGAAAGTGAGTGGGAGCTCTGTAGCATTTCTGATATTATATGTGGATGACATATTACTAATTGGAAATGATATAGAATTTCTGGATAGCATAAAGGGGTACTTGAATAAGAGTTTTTCAATGAAAGACCTTGGTGAAGCTGCTTACATATTAAGCATTAAGATCTATAGAGATAGATCAAGACGCTTAATTGGACTTTCACAAAGCACATACCTTGACAAAGTTTTGAAGAAGTTCAAAATGGATCAAGCAAAGAAAGGGTTCTTGCCTGTGTTACAAGGTGTGAAGTTGAGTAAGACTCAATGCCCGACCACTGCAGAAGATAGAGAGAAAATGAAAGATGTTCCCTATGCTTCCGCCATAGGCTCTATCATGTATGCAATGCTGTGTACCAGACCTGATGTGTGCCTTGCTATAAGTCTAGCAGGGAAGTACCAAAGTAATCCAGGAGTGGATCACTGGACAGCGGTCAAGAACATCCTGAAATACCTGAAAAGGACTAAGGATATGTTTCTCGTTTATGGAGGTGACAAAGAGCTCATCGTAAATGGTTACGTTGATGTGAGCTTTGACATTGATCCGGACGATTATAAATCGCAAACCGGATACGTGTTTACATTAAACGGTGGAGCTGTCAGTTGGTGCAGTACTAAACAAAGCGTCGTGGCGGGATCTACGTGTGAAGCGGAATACATAGCTGCTTTGGAAGCAGCAAATGAAGGAGTCTGGATGAAGGAGTTCATATCCAATCTAGGTGTCATACCTAGTGCATCGGGTCCAATGAAAATCATTTGTGATAATATTGGTGCAATTGCCTTGGCAAAGGAATCCAGATTTCACAAGAGAACCAAGCACATCAATAGATGCTTCAATTCCATCTGGGATCTAGTCCAGGTGGGAGACATAGAGATTTGCAAGATACATGCGGATCTGAATGTAGCAGACCCGTTGACTAAGCCTCTTCCACGAGCAAAACATGATCAGCACCAAGGCTCCATGGGTGTTAGAATCATTACTGTATAATCTAGATTATTGACTCTAGTGCAAGTGGGAGACTGAAGGAAATATGCCCTAGAGGCAATAATAAAGTTATTATTTATTTCCTTATATCATGATAAAAGTTTATTATTCATGCTAGAATTGTATTAAACGGAAACATAATACATGTGTGAATACATAGACAAACAGAGTGTTGGGGAACGTTGCAGAAAATTAAATTTTTTCCTACGGTTTCACCAAGATCCATCTATGAGTTCATCTAAGCAACGAGTCAAGGGAGAGAGTTTGCATCTACATACCACTTGTAGATCGCGTGCGGAAGCTTGCAAGGTGATGATGTAGTCGTACTCGACGTGATCCAAATCACCGATGACCAGCGCCGAACGGACGGCACCTCCGCGTTCAACACACGTACGGGACGGGAGACGTCTCCTCCTTCTTGATCCAGCAAGGGGGAAGGAGAGGTTGATGAAGATCCAGCAGCACGACGGCGTGGTGGTGGATGCAGGGCGTCACAGCAGCAGGGCTTCGCCGAGACTACGAGGGAGAGACGTAACGGGGGGGAGATGGAGGCGCCAGGGGCTGGTCTATGAAGTCCCTCCTCTCCCCCACTATATATAGAGGTGCCAAGGGGGGGCGCCGGCCCTAGTAGATGAGATCTACTAGGGGGGCGGCGGCCTAGGGGAGGTTTCCCTCCCCCCCCCCCCCCCAAGGCACCTAGGGGTGCCTTCCACCACTAGGACTCCTCCTAGGGGGAAACCCTAGGCGCATGGGCCTATAGGGGCTGGTGCCCTTGGCCCATGAAGGCCAAGGCGCACCCCCTACAGCCCATGTGGCCCCCCGGGACAGGTGGCCCCACCCGGTGGACCCCCGGGACCCTTC
>NC_041392.1:617259702-617264878 GCF_002162155.2 Triticum dicoccoides
AAATCCCAGTCTCGATCCGTGTCAACCCAACAGCTACTTTCGGAGATACCTGTAATGCACCTTTATAATCACCCAGTTACGTTGTGACGTTTGATACACCCAAGGCACTCCTACGGTATCCGGGAGTTACACGATCTCATGGTCTAAGGAAGAGATATTCGACATTGGCAAAGCTCTAGCAAAACGAACTACACGATCTTTTATGCTATGCTTAGGATTGGGTCTTGTCCATCACATCATTCTCCTAATGATGTGATCCCGTTATCAACGACATCCAATGTCCATAGTCAGGAAACCATGACTATCTGTTGATCACAACGAGCTGGTCAACTAGAGGCTTACCAGGGACATATTGTGGTCTAAGTATTCACACGTGTATTACGATTTCCGGATAATACAGTTATAGCATGAATAAAAGACAATTATCATGAACAATGAAATATAATAATACTTTTATTATTGCCTCTAGGGCATATTTCCAATAGTCTCCCACTTGCACTAGAGTCACCAATCTAGTTACATTGTGATGAATCGAACACCCATAGAGTTCTGGTGTTGATCATGTTTTGCACGCGAGAGAGGTTTAGTCAGCGGATCTGCGACATTCAGATCTGTGTGCACTTTGCAAATCTCTATGTCTCCATCTTGAACATTTTCACGGATGGAGTTGAAACGACGCTTGATGTGCCTGGTCTTCTTGTGAAACCTGGGCTCCTTGGCGAGGGCAATAGCTCCAGTGTTGTCACAGAAGAGTTTGATCGGCCCCGACGCATTGGGTATGACTCCTAGGTCGGTGATGAACTCCTTCACCCAAATCGCTTCATGTGCTGCCTCCGAGGCTGCCATGTACTCCGCTTCACACGTAGATCCCGCCACGACGCTCTGCTTGCAGCTGCACCAGCTTACTGCTCCACCATTCAACATATACACGTATCCGGTTTGTGACTTAGAGTCATCCAGATCTGAGTCGAAGCTAGCATCGACGTAACTCTTTACGACGAGCTCTTCGTCTCCTCCATAAACGAGAAACATGTCCTTCATCCTTTTCAGGTACTTCAGGATATTCTTGACCGCTGTCCAGTGTTCCTTGCCGGGATTACTTTGGTATCTTGCTACCAAACTTACGGCAAGGTTTACATCGGGTCTGGTACACAGCATGGCATACATAATAGATCCTATGGCTGAAGCATAGGGGATGACACTCATCTCTTCTTTATCTTTTGCCGTGGTCGGTGACTGAGCTGAGCTCAGTCTCACACCTTGTAACATAGGCAAGAACCCCTTCTTGGACTGATCCATTCTGAATCTCTTCAAAATCTAATCAAGGTATGTGCTTTGTGAAAGACCTATGAGGCGTCTCGATCTATCTCTATAGATCTTGATGCCTAATATATTAGCAGCTTCTCCAAGGTCCTTCATTGAAAAACACTTATTCAAGTAGGCCTTAATGCTGTCCAGAAATTCTATATTATTTCCCATCAAGAGTATGTCATCTACATATAATATGAGAAATGCTACAGAGCTCCCACTCACTTTCTTGTAAACGCAGGCTTCTCCATAAGTCTGCATAAACCCAAACGCTTTGATCATCTCATCAAAGCGAATGTTCCAACTCCGAGATGCTTGCACCAGTCCATAAATGGATCGTTGGAGCTTGCATACTTTGTTAGCGTTCCGAGGATCGACAAAACCTTCCGGCTGCATCATATACAGTTCTTCCTTAAGATGCCCGTTAAGGAATGCTGTTTTGACGTCCATCTGCCATATCTCGTAATCATAGTATGCGGCAATTGCTAACATGATTCGGACGGACTTTAGCTTCGCTACGGGAGAGAATGTCTCGTCGTAGTCAATCCCTTGAACCTGTCGATAACCCTTAGCGACAAGTCGAGCTTTATAGATGGTAATATTACCATCCGCGTCCGTCTTCTTCTTAAAGATCCATTTGTTTTCTATCGCTCGCCGATCATCGGGCAAGTCTGTCAAAGTCCATACTTTGTTTTCATACATGGATTCTATCTCGGATTTCATGGCTTCAAGCCATTTGTTGGAATCCGGGCCTGCCATCGCTTCTTCATAGTTCAAAGGTTCATTGTTGTCTAACAACATGATTTCCAGGACAAGGTTGCCGTACCACTCTGGTGCGGAACGTGTCCTTGTGGACCTACGAAGTTCAGCAGTAACTTGATCCGAAGTACCTTGATCATCATCATTGTTTTCCTCTTCAGTTGGTGTGGGCATCACAAGAACGGTTTCCTGCGCTGCGCCACTTTCCCGCTCAAGAGGTAGTACTTCATCGAGTTCTACTTTCCTCCCACTTACTTCTTTCGAGAGAAACTCTTTTTCCAGAAAGCATCCGTTCTTGGCAACAAAGATCTTGCCTTCGGATCTTAAGTAGAAGGTATACCCTACAGTTTCCTTAGGGTATCCTATGAATACGCATTTTTCCGACTTGGGTTCGAGCTTTTCAGGTTGAAGTTTCTTGACATAAGCATCGCATCCCCAAACTTTCAGAAACGACAGCTTAGGTTTCTTTCCAAACCATAATTCATACGGTGTCATCTCAACGGATTTAGACGGTGCCCTATTTAAAGTGAATGTAGCTGTCTCTAGAGCGTATCCCCAAAATGATAGCGGTAAATCGGTAAGAGACATCATAGACCGCACCATATCCAATAGAGTGCGATTACGACGTTCGGACACACCGTTTCGCTGAGGTGTTCCAGGCGGCGTGAGCTGTGAAACGATTCCACATTTCTTTAAGTGTGTACCAAATTCGTGACTTAAGTATTCTCCTCCACGATCTGATCGTAAGAATTTTATCTTTCGGTCACGTTGATTCTCCACCTCATTCTGAAATTCCTTGAACTTTTCAAAGGTCTCAGACTTGTGTTTCATTAAGTAGACATACCCATATCTACTCAAGTCATCTGTGAGAGTGAGAACATAACGATATCCTCCGCGAGCCTCAACGCTCATTGGACCGCATACATCGGTATGTATGATTTCCAACAAGTTGGTTGCTCGCTCCATTGTTCCGGAGAACGGAGTCTTGGTCATTTTACCTAAGAGGCATGGTTCGCACGTGTCAAACGATTCATAATCAAGAGACTCTAAAAGTCCATCGGCATGGAGCTTCTTCATGCGCTTGACACCAATGTGACCAAGGCGGCAGTGCCACAAGTATGTGGGACTATCGTTATCAACTTTAAATCTTTTGGCATCTACACTATGAACATGTGTAATATTACGCTCGAGATTCATTAAGAATAAACCATTGACCATCGGAGCATGACCATAAAACATATCTCTCATATAAATCGAACAACCATTATTCTCAGACTTAAATGAGTAGCCATCTCGTATTAAACGAGATCCTGATACAATGTTCATGCTCAAACTTGGCACTAAATAACAATTATTAAGGTTCAAAACTAATCCCGTAGGTAAATGTAGAGGTAGCGTGCCGACGGCGATCACATCGACTCTGGAACCATTCCCGACGCGCATCGTCACCTCGTCCTTTGCCAGTCTCCGTTTATTCCGCAGCTCCTGCTGTGAGTTACAAATATGAGCAACGGCACCGGTATCAAATACCCAGGAGTTACTACGATTACTGGTAAGGTACACATCAATCACATGTATATCAAATATACCTTTGGTGTTGCCGGCCTTCTTATCCGCTAAGTATTTGGGGCAGTTCCGCTTCCAGTGACCCTTCCCCTTGCAATAAAAGCACTCAGTCTCAGGCTTGGGTCCATTCTTTGACTTCTTCCCGGTAACTGGCTTACCAGGCGCGGCAACATCTTTGCCGTCCTTCTTGAAGTTCTTCTTACCCTTGCCCTTCTTGAACTTAGTGGTCTTATTGACCATCAACACTTGATGTTCTTTCTTGATTTCAGCCTCTGCTGACTTCAGCATCGAGAACACTTCAGGAATGGTCTTTTCCATCCCCTGCATGTTGTAGTTCATCACAAAGCTCTTGTAGCTTGGTGGGAGCGACTGGAGGATTCTGTCAATGACCGCCTCATCCGGGAGGTTAATGTTCAGCTGGGTCATACGGTTGTGCAACCCAGACATCTTCAGGATGTGCTCACTGACAGAACTGTTTTCCTCCATCTTACAACTGTAGAACTTGTCAGAGACATCATATCTCTCGACCCGGGCATGAGCTTGAAAAACTAGTTTCAGCTCTTCGAACATCTCATATGCTCCGTGGTGCTCAAAACGCTTTTGGAGCCCCGGTTCTAAGCTGTAAAGCATGCCGCACTGAACGAGGGAGTAATCATCAGCATGAGACTGCCAAGCATTCATAATGTCTTGGTTCTCTGGGACGGGAGCGTCACCTAGCGGTCCTTCTAGGACATATTGTTTCCTGGCAGCTATGAGGATGATCCTCAGGTTCCGGACCCAGTCCGTATAGTTGCTGCCATCATCTTTCAGCTTGGTTTTCTCTAAGAACGCGTTGAAGTTCATGTTAACATTAGCGTTGGCCATTGATCTACAAGACATATTTGCAAAGGTTTTAGACTAAGTTCATGATAATAAAGTTCTAATCAAATTATGAACTCCCACTTAGATTAGACATCCCTCTAGTCATCTAAGTGTTACACGATCCGAGTCGACTAGGCCGTGTCCGATCATCACGTGAGACGGACTAGTCATCGTCGGTGAACATTCTCATGTTGATCGTATCTTCCATACGACTCGTGTTCGACATTTCGGTCTCCGTGTTCCGAGGCCATGTCTGCATATGCTAGGCTCGTCAAGTTAACCCTAAGTGTTTTCGCTGTGTAAAATTGTCTTACACCCGTTGTATGTGAACGTAAGAATCCATCACACCCGATCATCACGTGGTGCTTAGAAGCGACGAACTGTAGCAACGGTGCACAGTTAGGGGAGAACACTTCTTGAAATTTTATAAGGGATCATCTTATTTACTACCGTCGTCCTAAGTAAACAAGATGCATAATACATAATAAACATCACATGCAATTATATAGTTGTGACATGATATGGCCAATATCATATAGCTCCATTGATCTTCATCTTCGGGGCTCCATGATCATCTTGTCACCGGCTTGACACCATGATCTCCATCATCATGATCTCCATCATCGTGTCTTCATGAAGTTGTCACGCCAACGACTACTTCTACTTCTATGACTAACGTTTA
>NC_041392.1:617265914-617357631 GCF_002162155.2 Triticum dicoccoides
GCTGGTCTATGAAGTCCCTCCTCTCCCCCACTATATATAGGGGTGCCAAGGGGGGGGGCGCCGGCCCTAGTAGATGAGATCTACTAGGGGGGGCGGCGGCCTAGGGGAGGTTTCCCTCCACCCCAAGGCACCTAGGGGTGCCTTCCACCACTAGGACTCCTCCTAGGGGGAAACCCTTGGCGCATGGGCCTATAGGGGCTGGTGCCCTTGGCCCATGAAAGCCAAGGCGCACCCCCTACAGCCCATGTGGCCCCCCGGGACAGGTGGCCCCACCCGGTGGACCCCCGAGACCCTTCCGGTGGTCCCGGTACAATACCGATAACCCCGAAACTTGTCCCGATGCCCGAAATAGCACTTCCTATATATAATTCTTTACCTCCGGACCATTCCGGAACTCCTTGTGACGTCCGGGATCTCATCCGGGACTCCGAACAACATTCGGGTTTCTGCATATACATATCTTCATAACCCTAGCGTCACCGAACCTTAAGTGTGTAGACCCTACGGTTTCGGGAGACATGCAGACATGACCGAGACGCTCTCAGTCAATAACCATCAGCGGGATCTGGATACCCATGATGGCTCCCACATGCTCCTCGATGTTGTCATCGGATGAACCACGATGTCGAGGATTCGATCAAACCCTGTATGCAATTCCCTTTGTCAATCGGTACGTTACTTGCCCGAGACTCGATCGTCGGTATCCCAATACCTTGTTCAGTCTCGTTACCGGCAAGTCACTTTACTCGTACCGTAATGCATGATCCCGTGTCCAACACCTTGGTCACATTGAGCTCAATATGATGATGCATTACCGAGTGGGCCCAGAGATACCTCTCCGTCATACGGAGTGACAAATCCCAGTCTCGATCCGTGTCAACCCAACAGCTACTTTCGGAGATACCTGTAATGCACCTTTATAGTCACCCAGTTACGTTGTGACGTTTGATACACCCAAGGCACTCATACGGTATCCGGGAGTTACACGATCTCATGGTCGAAGGAAGAGATACTTGACACTTGCAAAGCTCTAGCAAAACGAACTACACGATCTTTTATGCTATGCTTAGGATTGGGTCTTGTCCATCACATCATTCTCCTAATGATGTGATCCCGTTATCAACGACATCCAATGTCCATAGTCAGGAAACCATGACTATCTGTTGATCACAACGAGCTGGTCAACTAGAGGCTTACCAGGGACATAGTGTGGTCTAAGTATTCACACGTGTATTACGATTTCCGGATAATACAGTTATAGCATGAATAAAAGACAATTATCATGAACAATGAAATATAATAATACTTTTATTATTGCCTTTAGGGCATATTTCCAACAGACTGTTGGGGAACGTTGCAGAAAATTAAAATTTTTCCTACGGTTTCACCAAGATCCATCTATGAGTTCATCTAAGCAACGAGTCTAGGGAGAGAGTTTGCATCTACATACCACTTGTAGATCGCGTGCGGAAGCTTGCAAGGTGATGATGTAGTCGTACTCGACGTGATCCAAATCACCAATGACCAGCGCCGAACGGACGGCACCTCCGCGTTCAACACACGTACGGGACGGGAGACGTCTCCTCCTTCTTGATCCAGCAAGGGGGAAGGAGAGGTTGATGAAGATCCAGCAGCACGACGGCGTGGTGGTGGATGCAGGGCGTCACAGCAGCAGGGCTTCGCCGAGACTACGAGGGAGAGACGTAACGGGGGGAGATGGAGGCGCCAGGGGCTGGTGTGTGAAGTCCCTCCTCTCCCCCACTATATATAGGGGTGCCAGGGGGGCGCCGGCCCTAGTAGATGAGATCTACTAGGGGGGCGGCGGCCTAGGGGAGGTTTCCCTCCCCCCCAAGGCACCTAGGGGTGCCTTCCACCACTAGGACTCCTCCTAGGGGGAAACCCTAGGCGCATGGGCCTATAGGGGCTGGTGCCCTTGGCCCATGAAGGCCAAGGCGCACCCCCTACAGCCCATGTGGCCCCCCGGGACAGGTGGCCCCACCCGGTGGACCCCCGGGACCCTTCCGGTGGTCCCGGTACAATACCGATAACCCCGAAACTTGTCCCGATGCCCGAAATAGCACTTCCTATATATAATTCTTTACCTCCGGACCATTCCGGAACTCCTTGTGACGTCCGGGATCTCATACGGGACTCCGAACAACATTCGGGTTTCTGCATATACATATCTTCATAACCCTAGCATCACCGAACCTTAAGTGTGTAGACCCTACGGGTTCGGGAGACATGCAGACATGACCGAGACGCTCTCAGTCAATAACCATCAGCGGGATCTGGATACCCATGATGGCTCCCACATGCTCCTCGATGTTGTCATCGGATGAACCACGATGTCGAGGATTCGATCAAACCCTGTATGCAATTCCCTTTGTCAATCGGTACGTTACTTGCCCGAGACTCGATCGTCGGTATCCCAATACCTTGTTCAGTCTCGTTACCGGCAAGTCACTTTACTCGTACCGTAATGCATGATCCCGTGTCCAACACCTTGGTCACATTGAGCTCAATATGATGATGCATTACCGAGTGGGCCCAGAGATACCTCTCCGTCATACGGAGTGACAAATCCCAGTCTCGATCCGTGTCAACCCAACAGCTACTTTCAGAGATACCTGTAATGCACCTTTATAATCACCCAGTTACGTTGTGACGTTTGATACACCCAAGGCACTCCTACGGTATCCGGGAGTTACACGATCTCATGGTCTAAGGAAGAGATATTCGACATTGGCAAAGCTCTAGCAAAACGAACTACACGATCTTTTATGCTATGCTTAGGATTGGGTCTTGTCCATCACATCATTCTCCTAATGATGTGATCCCGTTATCAACGACATCCAATGTCCATAGTCAGGAAACCATGACTATCTGTTGATCACAACGAGCTGGTCAACTAGAGGCTTACCAGGGACATATTGTGGTCTAAGTATTCACACGTGTATTACGATTTCCGGATAATACAGTTATAGCATGAATAAAAGACAATTATCATGAACAATGAAATATAATAATACTTTTATTATTGCCTCTAGGGCATATTTCCAACACAGAGTGTCACTAGTATGCCTCTACTTGACTAGCTCGTTAATCAAAGATGGTTATGTTTCCTAACCATGGACAAAGAGTTGTTATTTGATTAACGGGATCACATCATTAGGTGAATGATCTGATTGACATGACCCATTCCATTAGCTTAGCACCCGATCGTTTAGTATGTTGCTATTGCTTTCTTCATGACTTATACATGTTCCTATGACTATGAGATTATGAAACTCCCGTTTGCCGGAGGAACACTTTGTGTGCTACCAAACGTCACAACGTAACTGGGTGATTATAAAGGAGCTCTACAGGTGTCTCCAAAGGTACATGTTGGGTTGGCGTATTTCGAGATTAGGATTTGTCACTCCGATTGTCGGAGAGGTATCTCTGGGCCCTCTCGGTAATGCACATCACATAAGCCTTGCAAGCATTGCAAGTAATGAGTTAGTTGTGAGATGATGTATTTCGGAACGAGTAAAGAGACTTTCCGGTAACGAGATTGAACTAGGTATTGAGATACCGACGATCGAATCTCGGGCAAGTAACATACCGATGACAAAGGGAACAACGTATGTTGTTATGCGGTCTGACCAATAAAAGATCTTCGTAGAATATGTAGGAGCCAATATGAGCATCCAGGTTCCGCTATTGGTTATTGACCGGAGACGTGTCTCGGTCATGTCTACATTGTTCTCGAACCCGTAGGGTCCGCACGCTTAAGGTTTCGATGACAGTTATATTATGAGTTTATACATTTTGATGTACCGAAGTTTGTTCGGAGTCCAGGATGTGATCACGGACATGATGAGGAGTCTCGAAATGGTCGAGACATAAAGATTGATATATTGGAAGCCTATATTTGGATATCGGAAGTGTTCCGGGTGAAATCGGGATTTTTCCGGAGTACCGGGAGGTTACTGGAACCCCCCGGGAGGTATATGGGCCTTAGTGGGCTTTAATGGAAGAGAGGAGAGGTGGCCAGGGCTGGGCCGCGCGCCCCTCCCCCTAGTCCGAATAGGACAAGGAGAGGGGGGCGCCCCCCCCCCCTTCCTTCTCTCTCTCCTCTTTCCCCCCTCCCGAATCCTATTCCAACTAGGAAAGGGGGGAATCCTACTCCCGGTGGGAGTAGGACTCCTCCTGGCGCGCCCTCCTCCTGGCCGGCTGCACCCCCCCTTTGATCCTTTATATATGGAGGCAGGGGGCACGCCTAGAGACACAAGTTGATCCACGTGATCATATTCTTAGCCGTGTGCGGTGCCCCCTTCCACCATAGTCCTCGATAATATTATAGCAGTGCTTAGGCGAAGCCCTGCGACAGTAGTACATCAAGATCGTCACCACGTCGTCGTGCTGACGGAACTCTTCCCCGACACTTTGCTGGATCGGAGTCCGGGGATCGTCATCAAGCTGAACGTGTGCTAGAACTCGGAGGTGCCGTAGTTTCGGTGCTTGATCGGTCGGGCCGTGAAAACGTACGACTACATCAACCGCGTTGTGCTAACGCTTACGCTGTCGGTCTACAAGGGTACGTAGATCACACTCTCCCCTCTCATTGCTATGCATCACAATGATCTTGCGTGTGCGTAGGAAATTTTTTGAAATTACTACGTTCCCCAACACAAACTACCCTCAGCATTCCAACCAATTATCAACCGGTGTGATCTCTATCTTTTCGGCCGGCAGCCATTTAGTTATCGTGAGGTCAAAGACTAGTTCTTTTGTCGACCGCTTTTGACAGTCTTCCCACACACTTTATGCTTTACTTCATGATGCCAAAAAGTGTCATCAAACGTAGGAGGAGTTTATCCTGGTCTCGCGAGGATTTCTCCTCTGAGGCTAAGTTCCCTATGGCATGGGACAAAGTGTGTACCCATAGGGTTGATGGTGGCCTTCGTCTTGGGAATTTAGAAGCACAGATGTTTGGTCTTATGCTAGAATTTGCTTTCAAATTCATCCATTCCCAACCCTTCCTTGGAAGGACTAGATCGTATGCCAATCTCCACTTCACATTGGCCCTCACAACAAGGGGCTCCTTCCTTGGGAAGATCATTTTCAAACATCTCCAGAGCCTACGTGACATCCCCACCACTCGGTGGGGAATGGCTCCTCCACTTTTTTGGGCACGGCATATAAATTTTACTAGAGCCTCTTTGCATCCTTCCATGAGCTTTACTTGCACCACACTAAACCAATGCTTTAGTTGCTCAAATTTTGTAGGGTGGATCGATTTAGGTTTTCATAACTGGCTAAACCTAACCGTTGACGATGAACGTGTTGCTTTCAGACTTCTGTTGCAGGAAGTGCCTTAACTATTGTGCCAGAAACACGATGTTGCTAAATGGGAGCCCCTTCACAACCAAAGGTGCATATGAAGCACTTGCTATGCAGCTCTCCATTCTCTTGCTTTGACCTGGCAATCAAGGGTGCGATGTAGGTTTGCATTTTTGGATGGTTGTTCCATCTTGATCGCATTAACACAACAGAGAAATTTCACCAAAAAAATGTTGTTTTACTCAGTTTTCTGCCCCCGCCGCGGTAATTCCATTGAAGACAGAGCTCACATGCTCTTCAGATGCAGCGCTGGTTGACAAGTTTGGCGCAATCTTGAATACTTCTTAGCTTTAGCCTGATCGACAAACTATGGAAACCCTTGATACCTAATGGCCCACCAATGACCATCGGTATGTTCATCTTTTTGATTGTGTTACGGAAATTTTGGGACACCCATTACTCAAAAGTCTTCAAGGCTATGGATGTAGGCAACAACATTGTAATCCATAACATCATCATTGATATCTTACTTTGGTCACAACTTAAATCAGTCAAGCTCAAGGATCACACCGGAATGTGGCGTGATAACCGTTCTTCACACTCAATGTGACTCTGTAACAACACTTATTTTTGGAATATATCCATGCGGGAAGTATTTCCCTTGACAGTTTCTTAAAATAAATCCTTAGGCTGGACAAGAATCATTGTTTTTTTCACACTTAGGAATGACATCGGATTTTCTCAAGCGTGAAGCACGGGGTAGCAACCAACCTAGTCCATAAAGGAGAGGTGTTGGAAGAACCTCGATTGGATTGGTTGCATCCGGGTTTTGGTTACCGGATGAAATACTGTGGTTACCACCTGGCAATCAGAATTACCTATCCCCTCTAGTGGATGAATTTACTAGTTGAAAGCCCCTGTGTTCAGAGTAAATAACTAAAGTACTTTGGAGGTGGTGGCATCGAATCTCATTGCCAGAACATTTTTTTGTCAATTTTTAGTTACGCATGAATTTTGTCAATTTTTCAATACAGCATGAATAAAAGGAGGACATCCTCACGAGGATGATTTAAAGAGCAGACTATTGAATTCATGCTCCAATCAACTCATCCAAAAATCTGAACTGATTAAGGGAGGCGGGCAATATATTTCAACACAGACTCCATGCCAAAGGAGATAGGGCTCCAACCAGTTGACTAGGGCTGACACGATGTATGTTGTGTGGTTCTTAAGCTTGTTACTATCAACACAAGTAAATAAATTCAAATTTTATTTGATTTTTTTATGAAACTTCAAAAGGTTCAATCCATTAAGAAACCAGAAGAGATATTTTTCCAACTATTTACAGAAAAATAAGCGAAAACATTTAACATGCCCAGAAGATAGGTCACCACTGAAGGTGAGGAGAGCAACATACAAAGATCACAGACCGTTGCAGGAAAATAACATAGAAAAAAGACAAAAATGCTAAATCCACATATGGTCAAAAAAGATTTACGAAGACTTCCAAAATTACTAAAAAAAGAGGAGCGCAGCTTGCAAATGCCTAACTCTTCAAACACGATAGAAGCCGTTGACCAAGGCAAAGGTGAATGTTGACTTGGGGGCAACAAAGAGCATAGCACCCAAAGGAGTCATTGCTTGCTTTGAACGAAGGCGAACCTTGCCATGGTACCATTCTTTCAACACCAAAGAGGCTTCCCTACCCTCTCACCCTATCTTGAAAAGCATCGGCCCCCCGAACAAAAGAAAGCTCACATGGAGCACACATGGTCACTAGAAACTAGACCACCAAGAAGAAGAGACGCTTTGCCCGATCATCGTTGCCAGCCACACCATGTCGAAAACAGCACCGCCGTCACCATCCACGGACTACACCCCCAACAACCCGCTGAAAGGGACATGCTCTAGACAATGCCTCCAAGGAGTGAAGATGCTACGGTGCCTCCGCTGCCCGGTAGGACAAGCCGGCCAATGGTTTTCACCCAGAGCCAAAGGTGAAGGATGACAACCCACAGTGACACCTCCAGGGAGGGGAAAGGACACTCAAGAGCATCATAGGCACCAACATCGTCAGGCTGAGTTAGAATCGGCCACTAACCGCACAAAGTCCACCGGTCACCCTCTGATCGAGATTACATGTCATTGTAATTACCTTTTTCCGAGTGAGCGACTCCAACTTCACTAGGCCAACAAAGAAATTGAATCATTGGGTTGCATCTATATTTGTGCGAAAATGTATACCTACGCATAACTTACTATACAGTCTTGCTAAGTCTCAGTCGACTGAGACTTCGCTAAATCTCAGTCGATGTTATATCCATAAGATTTTACATTAAGATCCATGAAAAAATTTCTTTTTAATTTTTTTTTCTTTTGTATGTTATGTCACTTGACCAAGACTTGGTTAAATTTCAGCCAATTGAGACATATCCATACCCCTTACTAAATTCTTACGTAACATTCCTATAATCTCTTTCCAGCCCCTGATTTCAACTGTGGGCCCCCCTCTCCCTGATTACATCCAATCAAAATAGCCCACCTGATGCTTTAGGTATTGTTAATAGCACGTTGCGTTGTCACGCCATTGTCTCCGTGGACGCTTTGCTTCATTCACTCACGCCCCCGCCATTGTCGTTAGCGCTATGGCCCGAAACAACAGACGTACGCGTGCCAAATTAAGGCAGCCCCAAAGGACCGTGCCCTCCGACCATTCCTCCCGTCACCTCTGTCCTCCCCTCCACATCTCTCCCGGCGCGTGGTCGGTCGGGGGCTGCCATTGGCCTCCGCCGCCACCGCCCGGACCTCGTACGTCGGCCGATCACCCGATCAACTAACCAGCCTGCAGACCCCTAAGCACGCACGTCGTACGTCTCCCCATCTCCGAAAATGCACCGGTGGCTCATCGGCAGCTGCGGCGACATGCGCCCGCCCCGCCGCCGCATCCAGGAACCGCAAGTCCAAGGTACCAGCTGCATGCGCCGCTCACGTTCTCGGATCTTAGATTGCTCCGGCGTACTTGCACCATGCATGCATGCGTGCGCGCGCACGCTCTAGAGAGTGACATTTTGGAATTCCTTCGTGTAGAGGAGCCTCGGCCGCGTCGGTGCACGTCGTCGCCGCCGAAGCTGAGGAAGACGAGCTCGGAGGCGATTATGCTCTCCCTGCCCAAGGACCTGGCGGAGTTTCGGGCGATGTCGGTGTACGGGAACCTCAAGCTCTTCACGTACGACCAGCTCAGGCGGGCCACCGGCGACTTCAGCCCCACGCAGATCATTGGCGAGGGCGGCTTCGGCGTCGTCTACAAGGGGGTCATTGGCGCTGTGGTGGTCGCCGTCAAGCGGCTCAACCCGGACGGCATTCAGGGCGACCGCGAGTGGCTGGTCAGTTTCTATCGAAATGTATAATCCACTATCACCAATTCACTCTTTATGGAAAAAACTATCACCAATTCACCATGGCACATTGAATCTTTACGAAACCAAAACACGGGAAGTTGCAAAACAAAAATCTGCTTGGAAGAAAGTGAGTTTCCGTGTAAGATACAAAGGGATTTTTAGTCAGGTTCAGAGATCTTGTGTGCATGCAGACCGAGGTGAGTTGCCTGGGGCAGTACAGCCACCCGAACCTGGTGGAGCTCATCGGCTACTGCTGCGACGACGACCACCGGCTGCTGGTGTACGAGTTCATGGCCAAGGGCAGCCTCGAGAACCACCTCTTCCGACGTACGCACACCCACACCAACGATCCCACCCACTTCTTACATACTGCATGCTGAACATCTGTTTCATCACCATCATCGGATGCACCAGGCGCGTGCACCCTGTCATGGACAACCCGGGTGAGGATCGCGCTAGACGTGGCGAGGGGGCTGGCGTTCCTCCACGGCGCGGCGCGGCCCATCATCTACCGCGACTTCAAAACCTCCAACATCCTCCTCGACGCCGACTTCGGCGCGAAGCTGTCAGACTTCGGGCTGGCCAAGGAGGGGCCGGTGGGCGGGAAGACGCACGTGTCCACCCGGGTGATGGGCACCTACGGCTACGCGGCGCCGGAGTACATGGCGACGGGGCACCTCACGGCGATGAGCGACGTGTACGGCTTCGGCGTTGTGCTGCTGGAGATGCTGGTGGGGCAGCGCGCGCTGGAGCCGAGCCGGGCGGGGAGGGCGGGCAACCTGGTGGACTGGGCGCGCCCGATCCTCATCCGGGGCAGCAAGCTGGAGAAGATCGTGGACGCCCGGATGGCGCAGCAGGGCGCCTACTCGGCGCGCGCGCTGGAGCGGGTGGCGCGGCTGGCGTACGACTGCCTCAGCCAGAACCCCAAGGTGCGGCCCGCCATGAGCCGGGTCGTGCTCGTGCTCGAGGCCGCGCTCGCCATGCCGCCGGAGGAGGAGGGCGACGGCGATGGAGGCCGTGGCGGCGGCGACGCCTCCCCGACTCCGGCCCGGTGATCGATGTGATGTACGCGATGTTGTGTATGTAGGTTTTTGTTTTGGTAACTGCGAGAGGATAGGTCTGTGTGTGTGTGTGTAAATTTAAATGCGGAGAGAAAGCGCGGTTGTGGACAAACTACTCAAATCGTTTTTTGTTCAAAAATAAAATGTGTTCGTGATGGATACGGGAAAAAAAATCGTTTTTTGTTCAAAAATAAAATGTGTTCGTGATGGATACGGGGAAAAAAAACACTGTGTGGCTGCTGGGATTCGAGCCCAGGTCTCCACGGCCACAACGTGAAATTCTCACCACTAAACTACAGCCACATTGATGGACAGAAACCGTTACTACGCCTAATATACCATAGAAACCAGAGGACGCAGTACGGAACCTACTGTCTCGTTTCTTCCTGGGAAATTGACAGTGACATTGTGATCTATATTACGTGGACTCATGTTACACATTGCTCGGCCCTGAACACCAGCGCCTTTTCGATCTGAAACAGCTTCCCACTCACTCTACATGGTTTGTATTTCTGAAACATGTGCAGGGCATACAGTAGAAACGAGCACAATCGGTGCATACAATTCTCCAGTCCAAGCTCACTTGCCAGCTGCAACTTTACTGAAACTAAACCCGCCTGAACCAACAGAACAAGAACAAGGCCTCTCAACTAAATTTCTCAAACCAGGGGCACCGATATGAAACATTGCCATGATGTATTTAGCAGACTTGCTTTATATTCCAATACATTCATCAGTACCACAAAAAGCGACTAGTATCCCGTATGCCCAACTTCAATTCCCGGTATTGCTAGTTACATGTTGGGATGGGCAGGTACATTGTATGTATCACCAGCTTCCTCGAGGGGCCTGCGGCGTCTGTTGAACAGCCGCTAGCGGGTTCATCTGGACGGAGAACGCAAGCTGGAGGGCATCGAGGAACGCCCGTCGCAGGGACGAAGCGTGTTGGAACACCGCCCTGTCAGCGCAGATTCATATGAAAAACATTCAACTGTATCAGAAAAACCACAGAAGATGCTCTGGATCGTTTGGAAGTCTGTCTGCAGCAGCTAGATGAAACCTTTACCTCTTCAAGCCGGCGCCTTTCCTCCGTAGAACGTAGACTGTCGAGAACAGCAGCGAGAACAGAAGCATTAGCTTACCACTTGGTAGAACAATATGCATTCTGCCAAACTTTACGCGCACCGAATGGAACCACCAAAACATGGGATCAAAGTTATTTGGGACGCGCTGAAGGGAAGGCTCAATGTACTTTGGTAAGCCATTTGTTTTCACATTGGGTGCACGTGTGGTGCTTGTCGGAGCATCCTCATGGGTTGCTGGTGTTGGGCTTTTCTCAGAAGCGGAAAGGTTCCTCTCTGCTGATTGTTTTGCTCCTGTAGCAGTGGATGACTTTTCATTTCCAGCTGCTTGAAGTCCATTAAGTTTTTCTAGCAGCTCCTGTGGAAAAATTAAGAAACAACTTAATGATGCAAACAAATGAAAACTTAGGGAAGAATAAATGCAGAGACAACAGAATTCCATGATCAATATTGTAAGAAAACAATATGAAAATAAGGGAAGTCCTAACTCAGCATGCTATAGTTATCTACAACTAACATACTCCATCACAAAACTTACCTGTCGATCTTGCTCAATCAATTCTGCCTTTTTTACCCATGAGATGGCATTTTCAGGCTCATGAGAGGCAATGCTAAGGAATGTAACTGTATACAATTCCACCACCTCCAAATACTCTTCAGTTGTCATAGTTGATGTAACAATAAGACCATTCGAAGTTATTTCCTGTTCTCCATTCAAAACATAAACTTGATCATCTGTGTATCTCCATTTAGCAAGGAAGTCCTCAAAAATTGGTCGAAGGTCAGGCCCAGAACCTTCTGCCATTAGCATGGTAGCCCTATATGGAAGATACATGTCAATGGTACAGAAAGGAGGAACCGCGAAGTAAAACCAAGAACACATGAGAATTTTATGTAACAGCTACCCTGTCAGGAAAACCTTCACCGGTATTGATGCCACTGAACCATACATAGCTTTAAGCTGAACAAACATCTCAGTTGTCCTGGAACAGTTAGCATATGTGTTAAACATATATTAGAATAAAAACTAGGTACCAAAAATTATGCAAATGTTCTACACAATAACAAAGAATGTCTATATCATCACTATTTAAGGACTTCATGATATAGCATATGGCTTTTCATAAGCATCCATATAAAAATAGCTGAATAAAGAACTTTCTATTCCACATATATATCATCTTCATTTGCCTGTTCCTAGGGAAGCTAGCAATTGAGGCACGTGTATGAATGTCCATTCATACGAAACATCTGGTAATAAGTGAGACAGTTTAATTCCCAACGTGCATTTATAAGACACATTTGGTAACAAGTGAGACAGTTTAGTTCCCTTTTTATTAGGACTACTTTTAAGGTGGTTCTGGCAAAACAATGCATCATCATATATAGCTGGCAATGACGGTTTTCCTTTTGCAAATACATTAACCTCATTAAGAATTTTGCTATATTAGCAGTATTAGATTCTGGTTGATCAACATCCTTATCTTGTTACAACACATTTACAGAAACTGGAAATTAATTAGAACAAATAGTAGCTTATCTATATCTATACCACTATATAGTGTGCGAATAACTTTGAATAACAACCATTGGATGAAGCCGATCTAACGGTGGAGACGTGGCAAATCCGAGTGTTATTGACCGTTGGATCTTCTCATTACTTCACTGGATTCTTCCACGTGTACTATCTAGAAGATTCTATGGTTGGGCTAAAGCCATATGGACATTTTGCACAAAATTTAAAGCACTTCTACTTTATTCTAGACTCTTCCATACTCAGACTCTCCTAACTTCTTTTTCTATCGAAACTATCATTCATTTTACTTCGTATTCAAGTCTATGTACCTTCATAAATCATATTTATCTTTACAGATACTGTAGAACATTAGCTTTGAGATAGCCAAAAAAGATACCTAGATAAAACACGCTCAGTATATTTTACGTGATTTTTGTATGTTATACTTCATGCATATGCCTCACAATTTCATTTGCCGGCATAACTAGCCAAAAAGGATACCTAGATAAAACAGGCACAATATATTTTACAGTAACAATATGTCTATCTTTGGTTGTAGTTTGACTATATGAGCTCTCACGTGCTATGCACGAACTTACTAGTATGCAACAAAAGGAGAAAAGAAATAGGATTTACCTTCTGAGCTCTTTAAGTGCTTGAACGAGTACAATGCCAACTAATTCGAGCATCTCCAAAAGTTCATCATCATCCCATACTCTTTCTCTATTGGCCGCTCGAATTTGATCAGACACAGACAATGCAGTCAAAACCGCTTGGTCGAACGATCCGCTGACCAGATAGCTGAACCATGATAATTGCAACAAAGTGAACAAGTTCCAATCTTTTTATCTCCCCCTTTGGAACCTTGTATGCTAAAACTTAAACTAAAATATGAATACACCATGGTCACCTACGCATCATCGGCAATTACAAGAAAGGAAGTGCCAATTTCTACCTAGCAATTAGCATGGAAAGCATGTCCATTGACTGGTCTGAGTAAATCTTGTTACACTTCCAAAGTGAAGGAAATTGCATATCATACTTTGCTGCTAGTAATGCTGTAGAAAGACAATTATAGTTCATTCATCCAATTACATGGTGGTGAGAGGGTAGGATGAACACGTATGCTAACAAGAACGACCACGAAGCACATGAATGAATATGAAACGAAGTGAGAGCAGAGCAGCGGGGCAGAGGGAGGAGGGGGAATCTTACCACTCGGCGTCGTCTATTTGCTTCCAGAGATCCGTTCCCTCGGCCGCTGAGGTCCCCATGGTTCCCGGTCCCTGCCTCCACCTCACGAGTAAGTTCCTAGCTCTTCCTTTCCACCCGCCGGAGACCGCAGGTCAGGGAGGGGACGCGCCGTGCTGCGGCGGAGAGAGGGAGAGATGGTCAGGGACGGATTCGGCGGGGAGAGACGGAAATTTGTTGGGATTGCGAACGGAGTGGATAGCTGATGCGGGGGGGCGTTTCTATACTCACCGGAAGAAAGGTTCCAGCACCTCGAGAGGGAGAAGGAGAGGAAGAATCGCTTGCGTCAGCGAGCTCCAGCGGCGGACGGGGCGGAGTGGAGCCGCGCCGTCGAAGTCGTCGGCGAGCTGCGACGGGGACGGCAGGCTCCGGTGGCGTCGTGCCCGGGCCGGCCTCCTGGGTAGAGTTGGAGTCGTGATGTCGACGGGCGGGCAGCCCAATCGGGCCGAGCCGTGGAGTGTTGTCGTTCGATGGGCCTCCGTGTACATTGTTGGATCAGTTTACAGCCCATGTAACGGGTACCACCTAGACTACTGTTAGCATGTGATTCTCAACAACAACAAAAAAGAATTCTCAAAAAAAAAAAGACTGTTAGCATGTTATAAACTAATAAAAGAAAACTAGATGCTAGCATTTAGAGTTTCAGATTTACCTCAAAAAAAAGTTTCAAATTGTACATTGAGAGCAAGTTTAACTGCCTCTTTCCGAATAGTTCTTTTGGGCGGCTTAAAAAATAAGCTACCTCTACCCAGCTTAAAAAATAAGCCGCTTCATAAATTTATTGAGACTTCTAAATTAGTTATCCCATAACTAGTTCAGCAAACCCAATAAATGAGGGAGGTGGCTTATGGAAAAAAGTTGGGGAGAAAGCAGCTTATTTGTTAAGCCGCCAAAAGAACTAGCTCATGGACGGGTGGATCGAGTTGATCCTATCAATGGATGGGAAGGAAGTTCTTATAAAGTCAGTGACGCAAGCACTGCTACCTCGAGGACCGTGTGAGCATATTGATAGATTATTGAGGCAATTTTGGTAGGGTGCAAAAGTAGGAAAAAGGAAGACAGTGTGGGTATCATTGAATGATATGACGCAGCCAAAGTATATGAGAGGATTGGGTTTCAGAAAGATTGACCTTTTCAATTTGGCCACGTTAGCTAAACAAGTGTGGAGACTAATCTGTCACCCTTTATACTTTAGTGCTCTAATTTTGAAGGTGGTGTACTATCATATAGATGACTTTTTAACTACTTAGCTAGGGGCAAAGCTATCCAAAATTTGACGGATTCTGGAGGGCAGAGAATTTTTGAAACAGGGTCTGCTTAGAAGGATCGGTGATGGACAATCTATGCACATATGGACAGATGACTGGATCCCAAGAGAGGCCATGATGAAACATGTTGTGCAACTGAAGTCCGCAATAGTTATGGTGGCCGGTCTAATTGATCATGCCAACCAAGTATGGAAGAAACAAGAGCTTAGTGAGCATATGTTAGTGCTGGATGTGGAGAGTGTACGACATATCCTTTGGCCACAACAGTTTGTGTGGACTATTTAGGTGGCGGGTCTTGTCACAAGTTTTGAGAAGAGCCTCATCACTCCAATCAGATGTGTCGGCATCGATTTTGACTGCGTTCTTCTGAGTTTCTAGCCATGTGTTCTGCTTTCCTCCTGAGATACCTTAGACTCCCTCTGTCGATTCACTTCCTCGAGAAAATTGACCTTCAGTACATTGTTGACAAGGTTGTGGGGAAGCTTGTGGCTTGCAGGGGCATTTTGTCACCGTTGTTGGCAGGACGTTGCTGGTCAAATCGATGCTCACCTCCCAATGTACCTATCTCATCATGGTTTTTGTCCACCCCCCCCCCCACCTAGCCACCCATCCGGAGCCCACCCTGAATACCTTCAAGAAGATTAGCGGGCATTCCTTTGGTCCGACTCTAATAAGGTCTCTGGCGAATAGTGCAAAGTTAGTTGGAATTTGGTTTATAGGCCTAAGAGGTTGGGTGGCTTGGGCCGCAAATATGTTTGAGCTTGAGATGGCCTTGGTTCACGTGGAAGGAGCCGAGCCGTGCTTGGGTAGGCCTTGGTAATCCATGTAACAGTTGAAAGGATCGATATGGTTGACTAGAGGGGGGTGAATAGGCAACTACCAATTTTTAGCTTTTCTTTACCAAATTAAACTTTGCATCAAAGTAGGTTGTCTAGATGTGCAACTAGGTGAGCAACCTATATGATGCAATAACAACAAGCATACAAGCAAGCAAGGGTAGAAACAATAAAGAGATTGCACAAGTAAAGGTAGGAGATAACCAAGAGTGGATCCGGTGGAGACGAGGATGTGTTACCGAAGTTCCTTCCTTTGAGGGGAAGTACGTCTCCGTTGGAGCGGTGTGGAGGCACAATGCTCCCCAAGAAGCCACTAGGGCCACCGTATTCTCCTCACGCCCTCACACAATGCGAGATGCCGTGATTCCACTATTGGTGCCCTTGAAGGCGGCGACCGAACCTTTACAAACAAGGTTGGGGCAATCTCCACAACTTAATCGGAGGCTCCCAACAAGACCACGAAGCTTCACCTCAATGGAATATGGCTCCGAGGTGACCTCAACCATCTAGGATGCTCAAACACCCAAGAGTAACAAGATCCGCTAGGGATGAGTGGGGGAATCGAAAATCCCTTGGTGGAAGTGTAGATCGGGGCCTTCTCAACCACTCCCGAGCAAATCAACAAATTTGATTGGCTAGAGAGATAGATCGGGCGGAAATGAAGTTTGGAGTATTTAATGGAGCTTGAGCAATAAATGGAGCTTGGGGGAGGAAGAGGTAGGTGAGAAGGAGGAAGGGGACTCCCTTTTATAGTGGGGGCAACAATCTCGTTGCCCCCCACCAACCAGCCCCGCACAGGGCGGTACTACCGCTGAGAGGGGGCGGTACTACCGCCAGGCGACGGTACTACCGCGCCAACCAGCGGTACTGCCGCGCTGAGGAGACTTAGTAGGGAACGGACCCAAATGCGGTACTACCGTGGTGGTAGGGCGGTACTACCGCTCTTGGAACGGTACTACCGCCACTACAACCGTGACTAGTGCCGCAAAACCCGACACGAGAAAAAGATCTCTCGAATCGAGGCGGTAGGAGCCAAACTACCCAGCGGTACTACGGCAGTGGAGTCAAGGGCGGTAGTACCGCTGTGGAGCGATACTGCCGCTTGTGACCCTTCGGTCGTAGTACCGCAGGCAGTGCGGTACTACCGCTGGGGCGCGAGAGAGAGAGAAGGGATCTCTCAAATAAGCTGAGGACCAGCGGAGGTGCCAGGCCCCCAGCGGTACTACTGTTGTGGAGCCACGGCGGTACTACCGCTGCGAAGCGGTACTGCCGCTTGTGGCTTCTCAGCGGTACTACCGCTGGGTGTGCGGTACTGCCGCTTAGACCTAGACAGAACAAGGAAGAGAGGAGAGATCTCTTCAATGGACAGGAAAAGCTCGGAGGGTGAGAAGCTGATGTGTACGTGATGATTCCACCCAAGCAAAACCCCAGTGGACCCCCTCTTGATAGTACGGTGCCCTCTACGCAACTAGTCCACCTAGAAAGAAATGAAAGAGCTACACCGTCTTGAAATACACTCCGAGGGGAAGAAAGTGTCTCGTGCCAGGGGAGAATCTGAGAATAATTCAACGCACAAGATTAGTCCGCAAACATGTTTTCATCAATCACCAAAACTACCTTGAGAGAGATATGCTGTAACAATCTCCCCCTTTTTGGTGGATTGATGACAACAAGGGATTTGCGCAAGGAAAAGAATTAAAACCAATAAAACTAAGAACTACAAAATATAGACGGGCTCCCCCAAAATGTGTGCACCAAGATAAGGCACGACACACACATTCGGATCAACACTCCCCCTATATTTTATAGTCCAACAACACTAAGCACAAGATATATGAGAGAAGAGAATAAACAGGACAAGCATACATCTCAATATAAACTACAGTACTCTGAAGAGACATAAGTAATAAGGTAGCGATAGGGAGCATATGTCTTACACCATATGACTAGGACTTAGGTCTCACACCAAACCAATCCAAAGAAGGAACACACAAGAAAACACAAGACGACTCAAAGCTCGACACAAGAAGCAAATCCCTACACTCTCTCCCCCTTAGGCAGCGAGACACCAAAAAGGGCATAGAGTGACACTACGACTCCAGGTGATGGGAGGGGAAGGTCTCGAACATCACATCTCTGCATCTTCATCGTGGGTCGAAAACTGCTCGGCATCGGAGTCGGTCCAGTGGCAATTCTGATGAATCCAGTCCTCCTCTTCAGTGATCTGACCCTCAGACCCACTGACAACAGTTGCTCCCATCTGACGCATGAGCTCCTTTATGGCGCGTCCTGGCATGCTTCTCCGCCACATGAGTCATGTACTGACCATGAGACTCCATGCAGAAAAGCTTCTTCATCTTGCGCTTAAGCTTCTATGCCCATGACGGTTCTGCACTAGAGGGGCCAAAGTTCTCCTCATGATCATCAGTAGGAGCCTCACCCTCGGTCCCCATGGCAGCAGCAGCAGCATCAGCAGACGGACCCCCTGTGGCAGCAGTAGCAGATGGACCCCCCTGTGTGAGGCGCTGTCCAGTTGTCCTTCTTCCTCAGACGCTTGATCTCATGAGACACCAAGTCTCCAGTCTCTAGCAGCACTCTGGGATAAGTCTGTGCCCAGGCCCTCTCAATGAGCCTCATGATGAATGGACCATAGATAGGATACTTGCGCTCAGACATGGCAGATAGAAGTTTAGACCACGTGACATGAGAGATATCCAGGCTCTATCCAGTGCTTGCTTCCTTCTCATGCTGACAGAAAAGGAGCATGTCCATGAGGTAAGAGTGGACCATATCCAGATTCCCGATCTGAGGGAAGAGAGTCTCATGGAATATGCGATGAAGAATGTCCAGATACGGAGACAGGTCATAGGTCTTCTTCTGAGTGACTGGGTGAACCTTCACAGTGCAGTAGGGCCAAAGGGCTTGCTTGTGGGTGGATGTAGCATTGCGGTGAGGACGGAAACCGACAAAAGTCTCAAGCCCGGCATCCACCACATCAAGTAACTCCATGAAAGCCTTCCACTTGACATAAAGTAGCTTGCCATTGGTCATCCATGTCAGAGTCCTGTCGACATCCGTCCCAAGGTGGACGGTGGCATAGAATTGAGCCACCAAATCTGCATCGAAATCCTTATTGAATTGCATGATCCTGAGAATATTCAGCTGAGTGCACATCTGAAGAGCTTCGCCAAAGTACTTCGGATCCTTCTCCATAGCATCAGTGTCAATGGAGCGAACATCAACAAAAAGATTCTTCTTGGCCTTGATCACATCAAAGTAGATGGCAAACTGAAAACGGTTCCAGAACGGGCGGTTGACCAAAGTGAGTTCTTGGTCCACCGCATAGGGGTTGCGGAGACGCTTCTCCCAAAACTCCTTGTTGGTCATCTCAGTCACAGTCTTCCCTTTTGGCTTGTTGGTGGCTCGCTTCGATTGCTGAGGAGGTGGAGGAACACTTGCAGAAGCACTTGCTGGAGGCGGTTGGGTGCTCAAGGAACCACCGGCAGGCTCTGAGGTGCGGTAGCGTTTTGATGTGGCACGCCCGGGGTTGATACGGCGACCTTGCTGCTCGGAACGGTCATCGCCTGGAGCCAAACACAAGAACAACGTGAAACAACCAGAAAGAATGAGCATAAGCCAACAAACACAACAAAAAGATCAAGGTAAGGCAGGAGAATGATGGAAATTGGCATGCAGCAGTAGTACCGTGACCTGCCCGCGGTAGTACCGCCCCAAGCGGTAGTACCGCCCCAAAGGGAGCGGTAGTACCGCTCCAAAGGGAGCGGTAGTTTGGCTTGAGGCGGATAAACAGCAGTTTCATAGCACGAGGCGGTGAAACAGTGGTTTCCTACTACCGTGGTCAGATCCGGCACTACCGGCCTACCAAATTCAAAAATAATCCTACCAAACTCTAATCTAGAAAGTCTAGTTGCCTTCTCCAACCAACTCATGCCTAGATTTCGCCAAAAATCTAGAGATGCAACCACCATTGCCCCTAAGAAACAAGAACTAAAAGGAGACAAAACGAAAGAAGGAACGGGGGCAATACCGGCATCCATGGCAAGAGGACGAGGTGGGGACCGACTCCACCAAAGGAAATGGAGAGGGACACCCCGGAGACGGAGATCCGCCGGAGCCCTCCCGCGGCAAGAGGGGGCTGGAGAGAGGAAGAGACAAGAGGGGCGAAGTGAATGGGTATGGGGGAGAAGAAACCTCCCCCTGCCTTGACTTAACCCTCAGGTCCCGTCCCTCAGCGGTAGTACCGCGCACCACCAGCGGTAGTACCGCCCAGCACGCCACGGCAACTAAACAGACACGGCTTTAGCTCAACAAAATGACAAAAACGGCAAGAGAGAAACAACAAAGCACAACAGCAAACGACCAAGACACACCTCTTCAAAAGAGGGCGGTGGCCGAGGCCACCTATGTTTGAGTCAAAAGGTATGGCACCGCGAAGATTTTAACCTTGGGCCCATGACCAAAACTCGTCTTTGAAGCACAAGTACCATCAACAATGGCTAAGGTGAAAGACTTGATCAATTTATGCATAATGGGGGGAGGGAGAGTTCATTGAGAGAACAACACTCCCCCTATGTCCATGCCTACACCTAAACTAGACAACAAGTTGAGCGTGATAGGGTGTGCGCGAGTTCAAGCAACATTGCTCGAATCAATGATATTTAGCTCATGCCTTAACTCGCAAAATCTTGCTTCATCCAAGGGCTTCGTGAAGATATCTGCAAGGTTATCATGAGTGTTGACGTAGTTGAGCTTGATCTCTCCTTGCCTAATGTGATCCCGGATGAAGTGATGCCGGATCTCAATATGCTTCGTCTTGAAGTGTTGCACCGGGTTGAGAGAGATCTTGATGGCACTTTCATTGTCACACAGAAGAGGCACTTTGTCACAAGTGACACCGTAATCCTTTAAAGTTTGCCTCGTCCATAAGAGTTGTGCACAACAACTACCGGCCGCCACATACTCCACTTCGGTGGACGAGAGAGACACACAACTTTGCTTTTTGGAAGACCAACTTACCAAAGAGCAACCAAGGAATTGGCACCCTCCGGAAATGGACTTCCTATCCACTTTGTCTCCCGCCCAATCAGAATCCGAGTACCCTACAAGCTTGAAGTTTGATCCTCTTGGGTACCATAAGCCAAAGTTTGGGGTATGAGCCAAATACCGAAAGATTCGTTTGACCGCCACATAGTGACTTTCCTTAGGTGCGGCTTAAAACCGTGCACAAATTCCCACACTCAACATGATGTCCGGTCTAGATGCACAAAGGTAAAGCAAGGATCCAATCATGGAACGATATACCTTTTGATCCACCACTTTACCATTGGGATCTAAGTCAAGTTGGCACTTGGTGGGCATTGGAGTGGAAGCCGGCTTGATGTCACTTAGCTTGAATCTCTTGAGCATGTCTTGAGTGTATTTGGATTGATTGATGAAAGTTTCTTCTCTTCTTTGCTTCACTTCGAACCCTAGAAAGAACTTCAACTCTCCATGGAGGACATCTCGAACTTTGAGGTCATGAGAGCGGCAAATTCCTCATTGAAAGCTTTGTTAGGAGAACCAAAGATAATATTGTCAACATATAATTGGCACACAAACAACTCCCCTTTGACCTTCTTAGTAAAAAGAGTGGGGTCAATTAGCCCAACTTCAAAACCACGGTCTTGTAACAACTCGGTAAGGTGGTCATACCACGCACGTGGGGCTTGTTTAAGGCCATAGAGTGCCTTATCGAGTTGATACACATGATCGGGAAAGTAAGGATCCTCAAACCCGGGGGGTTGCTTGACGTAAACCAATTCATTAATGGGACCATTAAGAAAAGCACTCTTCACATCCATTTGTTGTAACTTAAAGTTATGATGAGAAGCATATGCAATCAACATGCGAATGGATTCAAGATGAGCAACGGGAGCAAAGGTTTCACCGTAGTCGATACCCTCGACTTGGGAGTAGCCTTGTGCTACCAAACGAGCCTTGTTGCGAATGATAATCCCATGGGCATCTTGCTTGTTCTTGAATATCCACTTGGTTCCAATGACATTATGGTTCCCCGTTGGCCTTGGCACCAATCTCCACACTTTGTTACGCTCGAAGTTGTTGAGTTCTTCGTGCATGGCATTGAGTCAATCCGGATCTTCTAGCGCCTCATAGACCTTGTGGGGCTCCACACAAGAGACAAACGCGTGATGCTCACAATAATTTGCTAATTGTCTACGAGTGCTTACCCCCTTTCTTAAGTTTCCAAGCACATTCGTCATGAGATGATCCTTGGTGGAGAGCTTGGAAGCAACCTTGGCGGCACGATGCTCTAATTCCTCCTCGGTGGTGAGTTGAGGAACGGTTACTTGATCATCTTGAGCACCGTCATGAACTTGTTCTTGATCTTGAACTTGCTCGGGGGAGAGAACTTGACCTTGGGCATCACTTGGTGTGTCAACACCATCTTGAGTATGATCTTGCCCTTGGTCTTGTTCATGAGGTTGAGGGCCTTCATTTTGTTCTTCAGAAGCGTGTGGGCCTTGGGTTGGTGATGGCTCCACTTGAGTGGAGCATTGTCCTTCTCCTTCGGCCACAAGGGGTTCCTCAATGGGTAGGATGAAACCAACACCCATTCTTCTTATGGCTTGAGGAGGAATTTCATCACCTACATCACAAGTGCCACTTTGCTCCACTTGGGAGCCGTTATTCTCATCAAACTCCACGTTACACGTCTCCTCAATAAGTCCCGTGCATTTATTGAGGACACGGTAAGCATGAGAGTTCGTAGCATAACCAACAAATATGCCCTCATAAGCTCTAGCCTCAAATTTAGACAACCGAACACCTTTCTTGAGAATGAAACACTTACACCCGAATACCCGGAAGTACTTGAGGTTGGGCTTGTTACCGGTGAGTATCTCATATGGGGTCTTGTTCAAGCCCTTGCGGAGGTAGAGCCGATTGGATGCATGACACGCGGTGTTGATGGCTTCGGTCCAAAAGTTGTATGGAGACTTGAACTCCGCCATCATGGTCCTTGCCGCATCCATCAACGTCCGGTTCTTCCTCTCCGCAACACCGTTTTGTTGAGGGGTGTATGGTGCGAAATATTGATGCTTGATTCCCTCATCACTAAGAAATTCATCCAAGGTGTAGTTATTGAACTCGGTGCCGTTGTCACTTCTTATTGTCAAGATCTTTGCATTGTGTTGACGTTGTGCTTCATTTGCAAAGTCGATGACGGTTTGTTGGGTCTCGCTCTTCCTCTTGAAGAAATACACCCATGTGTACCTTGAGTAGTCATCCACAATCACCAAGCAATACTTCCTACCTCCAAGACTATCGAAGGATGGGGGCCCAAAAAGATCCATGTAAAGGAGCTCCAAGGGCTTCTTTGAATAAATGATAGTCGTGGGAGGGTGAGCCTTCTCATGTAGCTTTCCTTCGATACAGGCACTGCAAGCACAATCTTTAACAAAGCTAACATTCGTTAGTCCACGGACATGGTCCCCCTTGAGAAGACTTTGCAAAGATCTCATATTGACATGGGATAAACGGTGATGCCAAAGCCATCCCACATCAACTTTAGCCATTAGGCATGTCGCGGTCTTAGTGGGTCGCTCCGAAATATTAATCACATATAGACCATTCTCGACATGCCCAACAAAAGCTACTTTAAGAGTCTTGGTCCACAAGAGGGCCACGATATCGATATCAAAGAAGGTGGCAAAGCCCATGATTGCAAGTTGACGAATGGAAAGTAAATTGTATGCAAGGGACTCAACAAGCATGACCTTCTCGATCGTGAGATCATGAGAGATGACCACCTTGCCAAGTCCCAATACCTCAGAGGATGAGTGAAAGGATCGATATGGTTGACTAGAGGGCGGTGAATAGGCAACTAACAATTTTTAGCTTTTCTTTAGCAATTTAAACTTTGCATCAAAGTAGGTTGTCTAGATATGCAACTAGATGAGCAACCTATATGATGCAACACGAATAGGAACACAAGCAAGCAAGATATATGAAACAAATAAGCTACACAAGTAAAGGCACGAGATAACCAAGAGTGGAGACGGTGGAGACGAGGATGTGTTGTCGAAGTTCCTTCCCTTTAAGAGGAAGTACGTCTCTGTTGGAGCGGTGTGGAGGCACAATGCTCCCCAAGAAGCTAGTAGGGCCACCGTTATCTCCTCACGCCCTCACACAATGCGAGATGTTGTGATTCCACTATTGGTGCCCTTGGAGGCGGCGACCGAACCTTTACAAACGAGGTTGGGGCAATCTCCACAACTCAATTGGAGGCTCCCAACGACACCATGAAGCTTCACCACAATGGACTGTGGCTTCACGGTGACCTCAACCGTCTAGGATGCTCAAACACCCAAGAGTAACAAGATCCGCAAGGGATTAGTAGGGGGAATCAAATATCTCTTGGTGGAAGTGTAGATCGGGGCCTTCTCAACCACTCCCGAGCAAATCAAGAAGTTTGATTAGCTAGGGAGTGAGATCAGGCGAAAATGAAGCTTGGAGCAATAATGGAGCTTTAATGGTGGAAGAGGCGAGTCAACGGGGAAGAAGGAGACCCTTTATATAGTGTGTGGAAAAGATCCAACCGTTACCCACCAACCAGCCCACGGCCAACGGTACTACCACGCCTGGCCAGCGGTACTACTGCAAGGCCGCGCGGTACTACTGCTTGCAACCAAGCGGTACTACCGCACGGCAGTGCGGTACAACTGTATCGTCCCACGGTACTGCCGCGACCCCAGCACAGAAACAGACGCAAGCTGGGGGCGGTACTTCCGCACGCGCGGTACTACCGCGCTCCCCATGCGGTACTACCGCAAGGCAAAAGTCCCAGCCAGGGGGAAGGGGAAGTTCCGTGCCTACTTCCGCAAATAAACGGAAGTAGCAAAAACCCGACACAGTAGTACAGCCGAGGGGCGGTACTACTGCCTGACCGCATAGCGCGGTACTACCGCACGGCGAAAGCGGTACTACCGCGGCAGGTGCAGATGTAAAAAATTACATCCGCTCCTACTACCGCAAAGGGGCGGCACTAGCCTGGTGGGCAACGGTAGTGCGGCTCCAGGGGAGCGGTACTACCGTGAGCACCAGCGGTACTACCGCGCCACCGCGCGGTACTACCGTGGATGCCTACGGCACTACCGTTGATCCAGGAGCAGTACTACCGCAACCACAACAGCAGCCAGTCAAAGGAGGCAGGAAAAACGGAGGAAGCTCCAAGGAAGAAGGAGGGGATAAAAGGAGACGTGTACGTGATGATTCCACCCAAACCTTTCCAACGCGGAACCCCTCTTAATAGTACGGCTTTCCTACGACTCAAATCCACCAAAAAGAAACGTAGAAAAGACGTTGTCTTTGTCAGTCTTCGAGGGGCACCCAATCGTCTTGTGCCTAGCAAAGAAGTGTCTGGAAAACTCATGGCACACGATTAGTCCACAAAAGCGTTGTCATCAATCACCAAAACACTTAGGAATAACTATGTCCTTATAATCTCCCCCTTTTTTGTGGACTGATGACAAAATGGGATTTGCACAAGGAAAAATACTATTAAGTAAAAGCAAACCCCTCCTCTCTATAATATAGACGGGCTCCCCCTAAATGTGTGCCACCTAGATGAGCACGAATACTAGGAACAGAGCTCCCCCTATATTATAGAGACAAGGGAAATTTATCACTAGACTAGATAGTACAAACATAAGATAACTAAGATAGATAGAGTGCATATGTCTTACACCATATGGAGGATAGGTCTCGAAGGCACAAACCGAACAAAAGCAAACGAGGCAAATGAGGTCCAAACGACAAAGCAAACAAACACACCAAACACGACACAACGAAAATCCCTACACTCTCTCCCCCTTTGGCATCGAGACGCCAAAAAGGCAGAGAGGACACCTACACACACGGGGTGGCTCAGGCAGAGAAGTCGTCCCACTGCTCCTCGTGCTCCTCGTCAGACTCAGCGGCGGGGATAGTCTCCTCGATGTCATCCTCTGAGCTGGTCCACTTGTAGCCCTGCTTTGACATCCAGGCAGCCTCAGGTGTGATGACGTCCTCAGACCCGCCAGACACATCCTCTCTAAAGAGCCTCATCACCTTCTTGTCACGGCGGCGACTTTCCTTGTCAGTCACGTGAGCCCTGTACTATCCCTTCGCCTGCATGCAGAAGAGAGTCTTCATCTTGTCCTTTAGCTTCTTGGCCCATGACGGCTCAAAGGAAGAAGTGGTGGACCTAGCAGCATGGTCCTCAGCAGTAGTCTCAGCAGCAGCAGCCTCCCCCTCACCAGCAGCCCTCCTAGCAGAAGATGCCTCAGCACGGGTAGTGGTGTTGGCCCAGTTGGGCTTGACGCGGAGGCTGATTGACTCATGGCGAATCCATTCTAGAGCAAGGAACTCATCACCTAGATACGTCTTCTCCCAAGTGGTGGAGAGCAGCAAAAACAGGTACGGTCCATAGATAGGTACCTTGGAGTGAACACTGCAAACCGAAGCTCACACCACATGATGTGTGAGACATCAAGTGGCTGAGTCTGAGAAGTACGTGCCTCTGCACACAAGAGCAACATGTCCACTAGATATGCATGAACCTTGTCCTTGTCGCCAATGCGTGGGAACAGAGTGTTGCGGAAGATGCGATGCATGATATCCAGAAAGGAGTTCAACACCCAAGATGACTTGCCATTGGGGAGTACCTTCTCAACATGGAAGGGCTGAAACTGGTTCTTATTGGCAGACTCAGAGTTGGCATGGGGGCGAATGCCAACGGGGGTGTGAAGCCCGTCATTAGGAATGTGCAGCAGATCCATGAACTCTTTCCATGTGGCAGACAGCTGACGGCCATTGGTCATCCAGGTCATCCTCCACTCCTCCCCGGGATGAAAGTATACTGAGGCAAAGAACTGACAGATAAGCTCAGGGTCATAGTCAAGGTGAAAGGAGATCACCGGCTCAATAGCAAACTGCTCCACCAAGTCCAAAGCCTCTCCAAAATAGTCACGAAACTTGTCTTTCCGCAGGTGATGCATGTCTATCCACTTGACATCCACGAAGGTATTCTGCTTGTTCTTGATCACATCCAGATAGATGAGAGCCTGTTGCTTGGTCCAGAACAACTTGGTGCCTCTGAGGATAGCCCAAGGATTCACATAGGAATTGATCTTCCGGCGCTCGACATACTCAATGGTTGAAATCTCGTCCATGCCCTTAGCCGGTTCCTTTTGCTTGCTGGCAGTGGTCTTGACATTGCACTTGGGGGAATTGGAGCCCTCTGGGGCTTCATCTTGGGGGTTGCGCAGACGCTTGGAGCCAGTGTCACGACTGGGATTGGAACGGCGAGAGCCACCACCTGAGACACAGAACGCAAAACACCCACAACAGCCAAGAGAGATTAATGCAAAGACCACAACAAAGCAAGTGAAACAAGTAGAAAGCACACATGATAAATGCCTAGAGAGAGATTTGATCCCTACGGTAGTACTGCCAAGAGCTGCGGAGCTAAGAGAGTAGTACGGCTCTTAGACGCGGTAGTACCGTGCAAGATCACAGTAGTACCGGGTGTAGGAGCGGTAGTACGACCTTAGCGCCGCGGCCGGTGCGGTAGTACCGCGTCTGCGGAGCGGTAGTACCACACGGTACGGTAGTACCACACGGTACGGTAGTACCGCACCTGACGGACGGTAGTACCGCAAGAGCGGTAGTATCGCACATCGGGCACGGTAGTACCGCACCGCGTCAGATCTGAACTGGTTCAAATCTGAGAAAGCCCGCGAAACCACGGCGGTACTACGGTTGGACAAAGCTACCACAAGACAGCATATCAAGTATGTTTCCTACGCATCACGACTCTCCTACATCCTACTCTTGCATAGATTTGGCCTAAAATCTCAAGAACGACAAGTTTCTCCCCAAAAGCCTAGAAGCAAGAGAACAACCAAGAAAAAGAGGGATTTGGGGAAAAACCTTGGTCCATGGCAAGAGGAAGTGGTGGGGAACGATCCCACCGGTCGGAATCCGAGGAGAGCGGCCGGCGCCGGAGGCCCGGCCCCACGATGGGCGCCAGGAGAGAGAGACAATGAATGGGTATGGGGAGTTGGGACTCCCCTGCCCGAGTCATAACCCCCACGCGCCCTTGACAGCGCGGTAGTACCATGCCCAGACACGGTAGTACCGCACGGTGCGGTACTTCCGAGGTACCACACCAGAGCGGTAGTACCATGCTGTGGCGCGGTAGTACCGTGCCTCCCAAAGCGGTAGTACCGCGCCTAGACGCGGTAGTACCGTGGGCTCAAGAAGATGCACGTTTCGAGCGCGAAAAACTGGATCTTTGCACAAACCACTCCGAGCCAACACGACACCACAAGACCACACAACACACAAAACCAGAAAGGCACACGACAAACGAACCAACCACGAGACACCACCTCTCCAAAAGAGAGGGCGGTGGCCGTAGCCACCTATGTTTGAGTCAATTGGTATGGCACCACGAAGAATTATCCATGGGTCCATGACCAAAACTCGTCTTTGAAGCACAAGTACCATCAAACATGGCTAATGTGAAAGACTTGATTGATTTATGCATAATGGGGGGAGGGAGAGTTCATTGAGAGAACATCAGTCCCCCTATGTCCATGCCTACATCTAAATAGGACAACACGTTGAGTATGGTGGGGTGTGCAAGGGTTCAAGCAACATTGCTCGAATCGATGATATTTAGCTCATGCCTTAACTCGCGAAATCTTAAAGTTTGCCTCATCCATAAGAGTTGTGCACAACAACTACCGGCCGCCACATACTCCGCTTCGGTGGACGAGAGAGACACACAACTTTTCTTTTTGGAAGACCAACTTACCAAAGAGCAACCCAGGAATTGGCACCCTCCGGAAGTGGACTTCCTATCCACTTTTTCTCCCGCCCAATCGGAATCCGAGTACCCTACAAGCTTGAAGTTTGATCCTCTTGGGTACCATAAGCCAAAGTTTGGGGTATGAGCCAAATATCGAAAGATTCGTTTGACCGCCACATAGTGACTTTCCTTAGGTGCGGCTTGAAACCGTGCACAAATTCCCACACTCAACATGATGTCCGGTCTAGATGCACAAAGGTAAAGAAAGGATCCAATCATGGAACGATATACCTTTTGATCCACCACTTTACCATTGGGATCTAAGTCAAGTTGGCACTTGGTGGGCATTGGAGTGGAAGCCGGCTTGACGTCACTTAGCTTGAATCTCTTGAGCATGTCTTGAGTGTATTTGGATTGATTGATGAAGGTTCCTTCTCTTCTTTGCTTCACTTCGAACCCTAGAAAGAACTTCAACTCTCCCATGGAGGACATCTCGAACTTTGAGGTCATGAGAGCGGCAAATTCCTCATTGAAAGCTTTGTTAGGAGAACCAAAGATAATATCATCAACATATAATTGGCACACAAACAACTCCCCTTTGACCTTCTTAGTAAAAAGAGTGGGGTTGATTAGCCCAACTTCAAAACCATGGTCTTGTAACAACTCGGTAAGCTGGTCATACCACGCACGTGGGGCTTGTTTAAGGCCATAAAGTGCCTTATCGAGTTGATACACATGATCGGGAAAGTAGGGATCCTCGAACCCGGGGGGTTGCTTGACGTAAACCAATTCATTAATGGGACCATTAAGAAAAGCACTCTTCACATCCATTTGTTGTAACTTAAAGTTATGATGAGAAGCATATGCAATCAACATGCGAATGGATTCAAGACGAGCAACGGGAGCAAAGGTTTCACCGTAGTCGATACCCTCGACTTGGGAGTAGCCTTGTGCTACCAAACGAGCCTTGTTGCGAATGATAATCCCATGGGCATCTTGCTTGTTCTTGAATATCCACTTGGTTCCAATGACATTGTGGTTCCCCGTTGGCCTTGGCACCAATCTCCACACTTTGTTGCGCTCGAAGTTGTTGAGTTCTTCGTGCATGGCATTGAGCCAATCCGGATCTTCTAGCGCCTCATAGACCTTGTGGGGTTCCACACACGAGACAAACACGTGATGCTCACAATAATTTGCTAATTGTCTACGAGTGCTTACCCCCTTTCTTAAGCTTCCAAGCACATTCATCATGAGATGATCCTTGGTGGAGAGCTTGGAAGCAACCTTGGCGGCACGACGCTCTAATTCCTCCTCGGTGGTGAGTTGGGGAGCGGTTACTTGATCATCTTGAGCGCCGTCATGAACTTGTTCTTGATCTTGAACTTGCTCGGGGGAGAGAAGTTGACCTTGGGCATCACTTGGTGTGTCCACACCGTCTTGAGTATGATCTTGCCCTTGGTCTTGTTCATGAGGTTGAGGGCCTTCATTTTGTTCTTCGGAAGCGTGTGGGCCTTGGGTTGGTGATGGCTCCACTTGAGTGGAGCATTGTCCTTCTCCTTCGGCCACAAGGGGTTCCTCAATGGGTAGGATGAAACCAACACCCATTCTTCTTATGGCTTGAGGAGGAATTTCATCACCTACATCACAAGTGCCACTTTGCTCCACTTGGGAGCCGTTATTCTCATCAAACTCCACGTTACACGTCTCCTCAATAAGTGCCGTGGATTTATTGAGGACACGGTAAGCATGAGAGTTTGTAGCATAACCAACAAATATGCCCTCATAAGCTCTAGCCTCAAATTTAGACAACCGAACACCTTTCTTGAGAATGAAACACTTACACCCAAATACCCAGAAGTACTTGAGGTTGGGCTTGTTACCGGTGAGTATTTCATATGGAGTCTTGTTCAAGCCCTTGTGGAGGTAGAGCCGATTTGATGCATGACACGCGGTGTTGATGGCTTCGGCCCAAAAGTTGTACGGAGACTTGAACTCCGCCATCATGGTCCTTGCCGCATCCATCAACGTCCGGTTCTTCCTCTCCGCAACACCATTTTGTTGAGGGGTGTAGGGTGCGGAATATTGATGCTTGATTCCCTCATCACTAAGAAACTCATCCAAGGTGTAGTTCTTGAACTCGGTGCCGTTGTCACTTCTTATTGTCAAGATCTTTGCATTGTGTTGACGTTGTGCTTCATTTGCAAAGTCAATGACGGTTTGTTGGGTCTCGCTCTTCCTCTTGAAGAAATACACCCACGTGTACCTTGAGTAGTCATCCACAATCAACAAGCAATACTTCCTACCTCCAAGACTATCGAAGGATGGAGGCCCAAAGAGATCCATGTGAAGGAGCTCCAAAGGCCTCTTTGAATAAATGATAGTCGTGGGAGGGTGAGCCTTCTCATGTAGCTTTCCTTCGATACAGGCACTGCAAGCATGATCTTTAGCAAAACTAACATTCGTTAGTCCACGGACATGGTCCCCCTTGAGGAGACTTTGCAAAGATCTCATATTGACATGGGCTAAACGGCGATGCCAAAGCCATCCCACATCAACTTTAGCCATTAGGCATGTCGCGGTCTTAGTGGGTCGCTCCGAAAAGTTAATCACATATAGACCATTCTCGACATGCCCAACAAAGGCTACTTTAAGAGTCTTGCTCCACAAGAGGGCCACGGTATCGATATCAAAGAAAGTGGCAAAGCCCATGATAGCAAGTTGACGAACGGAAACTAAATTGTATGCAAGGGACTCAACAAGTATGACCTTCTCGATCGTGAGATCATGAGAGATGACCACCTTGACAAGTCCCAATACCTTAGAAGATGAGGCGTCACCCCACTCGACATTGGTGGGCATAGATGGAACCTTGTGCATGTCCACCACCAAGTCCTTGCTTCCGGTCATATGATTTGTAGCTCCGCTATCGAGCAACCATGATCCCCCACCTGAAGCAAACACCTACAAGAGATCAATGCTTGGTTTTAGGTACCCATTTTGTAATGGGTCCTTTGATGTTAGTAATAAGGGTTTTTGGAACCCAAATAGACCATTCAATGTATTCATGAAGAGAACCAACAAATTTGGCATAAACATGCCCATCACTAGCACGGCATAACACATAAGAAGGGTTAAAATCGCCGGCTTTGTTGAGAGGGATGGAATTGCCCTTCTTGACATTGTTCTTCTTCTTCTCCTCAGGGGCACTCTCTCCCTCCCTCACAAAGGTTTGCATGAGGGGAGGAGGTCATTTGGTCTTGTCATTCTTCTTCTTGTTCTTGGAGTCGGGCACGTACCCAACCCCTTCCTTGGCCACACCTCCCTTTTGGTTGATCAAGAGATCGTTGAGGTTCTTCTTGCCTTGTATGCAAGTCGCAAGACCTTTCTCAAGTTGCTCCTTCAACTTTGCATTTTCCTCAACAAGATGTATATGCTCACAACACGGGTTAGTAGCATTTGCATTATCAATTAAAACCATATGAGGAAAAGTTGCTTTCTCCTTAGTTAGCTTCACTTGGAGTTGATCATGAGATCCTTGAGACTAGCGTGAATACCCTTCAAGGCCTTGTGGGCCTTGTCAAGTATATCAAACTCCTCTTTGAGTCTAGCAAGATCAACCCCGAGTTTGGCCTTCTCGGAATTTAGCACACGAGAAACAATGAGGGCATGATCATAATATTTCTTTAACTTAGCATGATCAATGTTGTGTGACTCCTCAAGAGCCAAACGAAGACCACGCCCTTCCTCAAGAGCATTGGAAAGATCCGAAATCTCATCGGCATAGTCACGACTGTGCCCTTCCATCTTAGAGATGGTGTCTTTGTGAGCCTCGATCATGTCATTGGCCTCACCCAGTTGTTCCAAGAGAGCAACAAAGTGCTTCTTGGATTTTCCCTTGAGTTTGCCCATAAAGGCCTCAAACTTGTTAGCCTCCACATTAGCTCCCTCAGGTTCATTAATGCTATACGTTGGGGAAGGATGATTAATGATGGTAGTTTTGATGTTGGAGGTTACCTTGTTGGTGGCTTTAGCCATGAGGCACTTGGCGGTGATGCTCTCGTTGGGTGAGTCGAAGAGAGACACCCGTGATGTTGTTGCAATGGCAACGGAGGCCATGGCAACCGACTCATCATCTTCATCATCATCATCATACTCATTGTACTCTTCTTGCACAACCAAAGCCTTGGGAGGAGTCTTCTTGGTGAAGTTGTTCTTGTTGGGGAACGACTTGGCCTTGTCCTTTCGGATGAGTTTGCCACCATTGTCTTCCCTCTTCTCATACGGGCATTCTGCAATGAAATGACTCACGTTGCTGCAATTGTAGCAAGTCCTTACACGTTGCTTGCCCCTTGTGCCACTCGAGTTGTTTTTGCTAAAATTGGGCCTCGAGTTTTTCTTACTCCAAAATTGCCTTGAAGCAAGTGCCATGTGTTCATGATATGCATACTTTGTATCTTTGGGGTTGCTCTCCTCTTCTTCCTCTTCTTCTTCTTCCACGGTGAGCTTGGCCTTCAATGCAAGGTTAGGCTTCTTTGCCCATTGAGAACGGAGCACCGCATTGTTGGCGGTCTTGTCCAAAATGTTCATGGCCACAAACTCATCAAACACTTTGCTTGAGGTCAAAGTGTGGAAGTCCGGTCTTTGACGAATGACGGAAGACATGGCCTTGTGGTAGGGCATCATTGCCTTGAGGAATTTGCGCTTGATCCAATTGTCATCCGTGTCCTTGCTCCTGTGATCTCGTAGTGAGACCGCGAGTTTGGTTACTCTCCGATAAAGCTCTCGAGGTTCTTCATCTTCCTTCATTGCAAACTCATCGGCCTCATCTTGTACCACTTTATAGTTGGAGCGTTGAATGCTTGCGCTTCCCCGGTAGAGAGACACGACACAATGCCATGCATCTTTGGCCAAGGCGAAGGGATGAAGATGAGGTAGGTCTTCAGGTGGAATTGCATCTTGAATGATGAAGAGAGCATTCTCATTGAATTGATTGTCCGCGGCTTCTCGAGGAGTGAAGTTGCTTGGATCATGTGGATAGAAACCTTCTTCAATGATTCTCCAAAGGTTAGTGTTCACATGATTTAAATGACGTTTAAAGCGGTAAACCCACGAATCAAAATCCTCATTTTTCACAATCTTAGGGGGAGGACCGGCATGATTCAAATGAGTGGAAGGAACCGGTCCACCATAAACAAGTGGTGGTTCCACATGGGAAAAGATGTCGGTGCCATTCTTGCCACTAGAAGAAGGAGCCTTTTCACTACTAGCTTCCCCCTTATCGGGGATAGCATCCGACACCTTGATGGCGGGATCACCCACTTTGAACGGTGCGGTGGATAGTTTAAGCCCCTCAAGAAATTTAGTAAACATGCTTGCAACTTCGGTCGTCATGGAGGTTTTCAATGTCTTCAAGGCCACATTGAACTCCTCACGAGAGACCGAAGTTCCCCCATCGCCCGTAGACGAGATAGGATTCACACCGGAGTGTTCCTCCGCACCGTCTACGGTATCAACCATACTCTTTTGACGGTAAAGTCCTTAATAAAGAGACGAGGCTCTGATACCAATTGAAAGGATCGATATGGTTGACTAGAGGGGGGTGAATAGGCAACTAACAATTTTTAGCTTTTCTTTAGCAATTTAAACTTTGCATCAAAGTAGGTTGTCTAGATATGCAACTAGATGAGCAACCTATATGATGCAACACGAATAGGAAGACAAGCAAGCAAGATATATGAAACAAATAAGCTACACAAGTAAAGGCACGAGATAACCAACAGTGGAGACGGTGGAGACGAGGATGTGTTGCCGAAGTTCCTTCCCTTTGAGAGGAAGTACGTCTCTGTTGGAGCGTTGTGGAGGCACAATGCTCCCCAAGAAGCCACTAGGGCCACCGTAATCTCCTCACGCCCTCACATAATGCGAGATGCCGTGATTCCACTATTGGTGCCCTTGGAGGCGGAGACTGAACCTTTACAAACGAGGTTGGGGCAATCTCCACAACTCAATTGGAGGCTCCCAACGACACCACGAAGCTTCACCACAATGGACTATGGCTTCGCGGTGACCTCAATCGTCTAGGATGCTCAAACACCCAAGAGTAACAAGATCCGCAAGGAATTAGTAGGGGGAATCAAATATCTCTTGGTGGAAGTGTAGATTGGGGCCTTCTCAACCACTTCCAAGCAAATCAACAAGTTTGATTGGCTAGGAAGTGAGATCGGGCGAAAATGGAGCTTGGAGCAATAATGGAGCTTTAATGGTGGAAGAGGTGAGTCAACGGGGAAGAAGGAGACCCTTTATATAGTGTGTGGAAAAGATCCAACCGTTACCCACCAACCAGCCCGCGGCCAGCGGTACTACCGCGCCTGGCCAGCGGTACTACCGCAAGGCCGCGCGGTACTACTGCTTGCAACCAAGCGGTACTACCACACGGCAGTGCGGTACAACCGTACCGTCCCACGGTACTGCCGCGACCCCGGCACAGAAACAGACGCAAGCTGGGGGCGGTACTTCCGCACGCGCAGTACTACCGCGCCCCCATGCGGTACTACCGCAAGGCAAAAGTCCCAGCCAGGGGGAAGGGGAACTTCCGTGCCTACTTCCGCAAATAAACGGAAGTAGCAAAAACCCGACACAGTAATACTGCCGAGGGGCGGTACTACTGCCTGACCGCATAGCGCGGTACTACCGCACGGCGAAAGCGGTACTACCGCGGCAGGTGCGGATGTAAAAAATTACATCCGCTCCTACTACCGCAAAGGGGCGGCACTAGCCTGGTGGGCAGTGGTAGTGCGGCTCTAGGGGAGCGGTACTACCGTGAGCACCAGCGGTACTACCGCGCCACCGCACGGTACTACCGTGGATGCCTAAGGTACTACCGTTGATCCAGGAGCAGTACTACCGCAACCACAACAGCAGCCAGTCAAAGGAGGCAGGAAAAACGGAGGAAGCTCCAAGGAAGAAGGAGGGGATGAAAGGAGACGTGTACGTGATGATTCCACCCAAACCTTTCCAATGCGGACCCCCTCTTAATAGTACGGCTTTCCTACGACTCAAATCCACCAAAAAGAAACGTAGAAAAGACACCGTCTTCGTCAGTCTTCGAGGGGCACCCAATCGTCTTGTGCCTAGCAAAGAAGTGTCTGGAAAACTCATGGCACACGATTAGTCCGCAAAAGCGTTGTCATCAATCACCAAAACACTTAGGGATAAATATGTCCTTACAATGAGGCGTCACCCCACTCGACATTGGTGGGCATAGATGGAACTTTGTGCACGTCCACCACCAAGTCCTTGCTTCCGGTCATATGATTTGTAGCTCCGCTATCGAGCAACCATGATCCACCATCGGAAGCAAACACCTACAAGAGATCAATGCTTGGTTTTAGGTACCCATTTTGTAATGGGTCCTTTGATGTTAGTAACAAGGGTCTTAGGAACCCAAATAGACCATTCAATGTACTCATGAAGAGAACCAACAAATTTGGCATAAACATGCCCATCACTAGCACGGCATAACACATAAGAAGGATTAAAATCGTCGGCTTTGTTGGGAGGGATGGCATTGCCCTTCTTGACATTGTTATTCTTCTTCTCCTCGGGGACACTCTCTCCCTCCCTCACAAAGGTTTGCATGAGAGGAGGAGGTCGTTTGGTCTTGTCATTCGTCTTCTTGTTCTTGGAGTCGGGCACGTACCCAACCCCTTCCTTGGCCACACCTCCATTTTGGTTGATCAAGAGATCGTTGAGGTTCTTCTTGCCTTGTATGCAAGTCGCAAGGCCTCTCTCAAGTTGCTCCTTCAATTTAGCATTTTCCTCAACAAGATGTATATGCTCACAACACGGGTTAGTAGCATTTGCATTATCAATTAAAACCATATGAGGAAAAGTTGCTTTCTCCTTAGTTGGCTTCACTTGGAGTTGATCATGAGACTCCTTGAGACTAGTGTGAATACCCTTCAAGGCCTTGTGGGCCTTGTCAAGTATATCAAACTCCTCTTTGAGTCTAGCAAGATCAACCCCGAGTTTGGCCTTCTCGGAATTTAGCACACGAGAAACAATGAGGGCATGATCATAATCTTTCTTTAACTTAGCATGATCAACGTTGTGTGACTCCTCAAGAGCCAAACGAAGACCACGCTCTTCCTCAAGAGCATTGGAAAGATCCGAAATTTCATTGGCATAGTCACGACTATGCCCTTTCATCTTAGAGATGGTGTCTTCGTGAGTCTCGATCATGTCATTGGCCTCACCAAGTTGTTCCAAGAGAGCAACAAAGTGCTTCTTGGGTTTTCCCTTGAGTTTGCCCATAAAAGCCTCAAACTTGTTAGCCTCCACATTAGCTCCCTCAAGTTCATTAATGCTATCCGTTGGGGAAGGATGATTAATGATGGTAGTTTTGATGTTGGAGGTTACCTTGTTGGTGGCTTTAGCCATGAGGCACTTGGCGGTGATGCTCTGATACCAATTGAAAGGATCGATATGGTTGACTAGAGGGGGGGTGAATAGGCAACTACCAATTTTTAGCTTTTCTTTATCAAATTAAACTTTGCATCAAAGTAGGTTGTCTAGATGTGCAACTAGGTGAGCAACCTATATGATGCAATAACAACAAGCATACAAGCAAGCAAGGGTAGAAACAATAAAGAGCTGGCACAAGTAAAGGTAAGAGATAACCAAGAGTGGATCCGGTGGAGACGAGGATGTGTTACCGAAGTTCCTTCTTTTGAGGGAAAGTACGTCTCCGTTGGAGCGGTGTGGAGGCACAATGCTCCCCAAGAAGCCTCTAGGGCCACCGTATTCTCCTCACGCCCTCACACAATGCGAGATGCCGTGATTCCACTATTGGTGCCCTTGAAGGCGGCGACCGAACCTTTACAAACAAGGTTGGGGCAATCTCCACAACTTAATCGGAGGCTCCCAACAAGACCACGAAGGTTCACCTCAATGGAATATGGCTCCGAGGTGACCTCAACCGTCTAGGGTGCTCAAACACCTAAGACTAACAAGATCCGCTAGGGATGAGTGGGGGAATCGAAAATCCCTTGGTGGAAGTGTAGATCGGGGCCTTCTCAACCACTCCCGAGCAAATCAACAAATTTGATTGGCTAGAGAGATAGATCGGGCAGAAATGAAGCTTGGAGTATTTAATGGAGCTTGAGCAATAAATGGAGCTTGGGGGAGGAAGAGGTAGGTGAGAAGGAGGAAGGGGACTCCCTTTTATTGTGGGGGCAACAATCCTGTTGCCCCCCACAACCAGCCCCGCACAGGGCGGTACTACCGCTGAGTGGGGGCGGTACTACCGCCAGGCGATGGTACTGCCTCGCCAACCAGCGGTACTGCCGCACTGAGGAGACTTAGTAGGGAACGGACCCAAATGCGGTACTACCGTGGTGGTAGGGCGGTACTACCGCTCCTGGAACGGTACTACCGCCACTACTACCGTGACTAGTGCCGCAAAACCCGACACGAGAAAAAGACCTCTCGAATCGAGGCGGTAGGAGCCAAACTACCCGGCGGTACTACGGCAGTGGGGTCAAGGGCGGTAGTACCGCTGTGGAGCGGTACTGCCGCTTGTGACCCTTCGGCTGTAGTACCGCAGGCAGTGCGGTACTACCGCTGGGGTGCGAGAGAGAGAGAGAGAGAAGGGATCTCTCAAATAAGCTGAGGACCAGCGGAGGTGCCAGGCCCCCAGCGGTACTACTGCTGTGGAGCCACGGCGGTACTACCGCTGCAAAGCGGTACTGCCGCTTGTGGCTTCTCAGCGGTACTACCGCTGGGTGCGCGGTACTGCCGCTTAGACCTAGACAGAACAAGGAAGAGAGGAGAGATCTCTTCAATGGACAGAAAAAGCTCGGAGGGTGAGAAGCTGATGTGTACGTGATGATTCCACCCAAGCAAAACCCCAGCGGACCCCCTCTTGATAGTATGGTGCCCTCTACGCAACTAGTCCACCTAGAAAGAAACGAAAGAGCTACACCGTCTTGAAATACACTCCGAGGGGAAGAAAGCGTCTCGTGCCAGGGGAGAATCTGAGAATAATTCAACGCACAAGATTAGTCCGCAAACATGTTGTTATCAATCACCAAAACTACCTTGAGAGAGATATGCCGTAACAACACTGTCGATATGGTCTTGTTCTATGCAGTCACCACCATCATTGTTGGGGACGGACGCGCAACAAAATTCTGGCATTCCCCTTGGCTCAATGGGTCTAAATCAAAAGACATAGCTCCTTCCATTTTAAGTAGAAGAATGTTATTGTTCATGATGTTTTGCTTGACCACTCTTGGATTCTAAGATTGACATTACTCAAGGCCTTTGCATCACCCATTTTATGCATTTCTACATGTTATGGGTGAAGCTTGGTCTTGTTCATCTCCAGGAGGGTGTTCCTGATGCTATTGCTTGGAACCTTACAACCAATGGAATTTATTCAACGACACCTACGTACAAAGTGCAGTTTGAGGGGACCATCCACACTACCATGGTGCGGGCTGTCTGGAGTAATTTGGTGTTACCGAAATGCAAATATTTTGCTTAGCTGGTCATCAAGAACAGAATCTAGACGGCAGATAATTTGCAAAAGCAGGGATGGACCAAATGTTGGTTGTGCATCTTTGCAAAAGGGAGCCAGAGTCGGCGATGCACCTTCTTTTCAAGTGCATATATTCCCTTAGAGTTAGTGTTGCGGTCAAAAATTGGGTCGATGTTTCGAAGCTTGCACATTGCTACTTGGGGAGGGCTAAATTTAGTCCACGCTTGGTGGGAGGCGACGGTTCTTCACCATGGCCACACGAGGAAGGCGATCTCCTCGCTGCTCGTGTCAGTAGCTTGGGAGGTGTGGAAAGAGAGAAACGACAGGGTCTTCAGCAACAAGGCATCAATGCCCTCCATTGTTATTGATAACATCAAAGTGGAGGCCAAATATTGGGTTCTTACGGGGGCCAAGCATTTGAGCACAATCATGCCGTGAGAGTAGGGTTTTTTTTTCTATTTGTTGAGGTGTAATGGACCTCACGAACTTGTTCCTATTCTCGTTCATGAATAGGACGAGGCAAATCTTTTGCCTCCGTTTCCACAAGAAGAAAAAGTTCTATTCTCCATGGATTGTTAGAACATGCTTTTCAACGCTGATATGGGTATTATCCAATCTGGGCACTCTTATGCTTCCTTACAAATTGTTTTCACTCTCGTTTCATGCATTTTAGAAAGCTTGCAATGAGTGTTTGTTCAACAAAAATGTGTGCATGCCCAAGTAGGTCAAGCTTGAGATCATCAGACTGCTCCAGCCTCGAGGGCCATTAGATCAGAGCAACACAATATCTTGTACTCCCTCCTTCCATCTATATAGGGCCTAATGCGTTTTCCAAGATCGTCTTTGACTATTGACAAGATTAATAGTACATGAGATGTATAATGTGAAAATTATATCATTGGAAGTTCCTTTCACATACGAATTTGATGGTATGCTTTGTGTAAGTTGTCTGTCATATCTTATTGCTCTAACATTTGGTCTAAGTTAGCCTAGGAAAATGCATTAGGCCCTATATAAATAAAAGGAGGGAGTAGTCTTTCCTCCTTCTCAAGAAAAGTCTCCTTCCTCCTCCCGTCGGCGCCGCCCGCCCATCCGCCCCACCTCCGATGGCTTTTGGGCCGCGGAGGTGCGGAGTATCTCGGCCCCCCACCGGCGGGGGGACCCCATTCTCGTTTTTGTTAGATTCAACTTCTTGGTTGGGGATGTGTGGCGGTGGCGATGCCCCTCAGTATGAATAATGTCTCTCACGTCCTATCCGCGTTCTGATGGCGTGAATAGCGTCGTCGAAAGATGTGTGATGGTGTGTCTCCGTTGGATCTCGTGGGATTCGGTCGGTGTTGGTCTTCGGTGGATCTATTTAGATCCAATTTTTGCTCGTCTTCATTCGTGCAGTTACAGGTTTGATCTTTCCGATCTACAACTCTCTTCATCGGTGACGGTTGCTGCTATGATGTGTTGGTCCTTTGAGGCCTTAGCACGACGACTTTCCGACTGTCTATTACAATAAGGTTTACCCGGCTCCGATGAGGGAAGAGCTGATCTGACTCGTGTTCAAACTGGACAACTGTCGGTATCAATATCGGCCAGTAGCCCCCACAAAAAAGAAAAAGAAAAACAGTTGCGTAGAGGTTACAATAGGATCGTATAATCGTATCATAGAGGGATTACGATCAGCGGGTCACCATGATCACGGTGACGTTACAATCATATCCAGATGACAACACAATCTTGTCGTGCTACACGAGTCTATCTTCACAAGGACGTTGGTCATTTCACACCGCAACTGGCTCAGTGTTTCAGCTCCACAACGAACAGATCCTCTTCGATTCGCCCCATCCGCATGGACCTTTTAATTCAGTAGTCATTTTTAACGTGACGAGTACTGATCTTCACGTGGTCATTAGTGCATTGGCCAAAATATAGTGCTCCTTAGGACTGCATTGTTTTCATGTTAGAGGAACACCAAGTAAAACAGCAAAAGTACAATCACATAACGCCTAATGAAGATTTGAGCCCCATTGTTTCCTTGCCTCGCTGTTCGGTGGAGACATCACCTTTTTTTCGATCTGAAAAGAGTTTTAATCCATCATAATAGGGTTACAATCGAGAGGCAAAAATTTCTCTATACATGATGATGCGCTACGTAGCCATACAACAATATTACTTTCTACTCGACTATATGACGCCAACCGATTTGCCATCCTTTGACTGAAACTATTATTTTGTTTAAGAAAACACACATCATGTTAAACATAGGGTATTGATTCCTCATGAGGTAGAACCATTCTGATTAACTTAAAATATAGCATCAAGAGGATATAAAGCACGATGAGCAATGTCTGGCCTCTACATAACTAAGATATAGACAACCACCAACAGTTTGACAATAGAAAAAAAATCAACATATCCGCACAGTAGAGTCATATAAGACCGACACTATACCTATGCCAAAGGAGGTGGTGCACCGATCTGGAGATTATGTTGGGTAAAAACTTCCCTAGCTACCCGCTCCAACCGCATACAGACCGCCTTAAACAATGATTGGTACTCCATTCATTGCAGTATAGACCATGTAAAAAGTGAGTGCGTACAGCAAAAAAATACCTGCAAAGGAGAAGAGTTTTTGCTACTAAAAACCAAATCATTTATACATAGTCAAAGCGACCATAATAAGGTATGCACTCCCACCCGTATTAGCGTTGTGAACCTATTTGAAATACCGTCCAACCAGTGATCAAAAATATTGGCAACACTTGTTGGTGGATACTAAATTGGGCGCTATTTGGATGACTTGCACCGAAAAAGAAGTGTTCGGTTGTCTCATCGTGAGTACAAAAAATTGACCTACTTACTTCCTTACCAATTGTGACGGGCCAGATTGTCTTTGATTAGCACAACTCACCTCCGAAGATCCACATGAATATTTTAATTTTATGGAATTTCTTATTCCCATTTTTTTTGTTATTATCCATTGGGATCTTTGAATGCGTGAGCACACGGTATATAGAGTCCACTATGAAGGACCTAGATGTAGTGACTCTTCAACCATACTAACCAATGGTTGGTCTATTCGCATAATATTATCGTGAAAACGGAGTGAATTACAGAAAACCACCACATTGACGCCTAGGGATGCGTTTGGTTGAAGGTGTCGTATGAATGGGTTGGGACCGTTCAATTTTTTTGGAATTTAACCATTCAATTCATGTGTTTGGCTGAATATAATTGGTGAGCTAATTATTTAGGACGGGACCACCAGTCATGCTCACATAGTCATGCATGCAAAGGGTGGCCATTTGATTCGACCGATTTGGTTGGGTGGAACGGTTCAGCATCTTCATGGCATATTCTCTTTTTTTGGCTCGAACCATTCATGTGCTTTATAACCAAACATGTCTATTTTCTGAACGATCCCAACCCATTCATTACCGCCCTTGCAACCAAACGCACCCTAGGTTTGCAGAAAACACCGCTTTACGATTTAGGCCAGAAACCACTGATTCTCGGCCTAATCTTTTGCAAAAAACATTGATCTGTCTCTTTGGACATTTTAACCGCGATTATGACATGTGGGGCCCGCATATGATGATGTGGCGTAACTGTTGACATGGTGCGATATGAGTTTACCAAATAGTCCCTGGTATTTTTGTAGAAGCACCTTTCGATCAGAAAAGAAAAAATGCAATCAGTCCCTTGCCATGCCAAGCTCGGCTGTACTCTGCCTCTGGCCATCCTACGCTCGTGCGCTGCCGCCCATGCCGATGCTCCTGCGGCGGCGGAGCTCACCGGCGAGGGTTGCTGCTTGGTTGCGCCCGTGAAAAGAAAATTGCAATCAACAAATAGTAACTTTGCTGCAATTCACTCGTGGAAACGTGAAGGGTGAAACCTAGGAGATTAATATACCATGGCTTTCTAACTCTTATAGGAAAAATAACACACTTAATTTTGCAAAAGCAACTTTTGCGGAAAAGGACAAATGCCATATACTCTGTATTAAGTAGAACATACACTTACAAGAACACCCTTACAGAAATTACAAAATGCATCCCAAGTCCTTATGCGGTACAAATGTGTTGTTCCTCATGCATACATCAACGGTGAGACGTGGACAAAGCTCAGTGCCGCATCTAGACCTCAAGATAACTACCGTAGTCACTAAAACGTTTTTGTAGCGGACGACAAGTCAATGATGCAGACCAGAAGATCTACGAAGCAAATCTCCGTCTAGGAGAAGAAAGCGCCAAAGAATGCCTGAAGAGTGCTGGCAAGACGAGATGGGGAACTAAAACCTCACATGCTCCTCGACATGGCCAGGATTAACCATCACCTGTCGTTCAGAACTGGAACCAAAGGGCAAAGACACACAACCACGCCATCTTCTCTATGTGTTAGCATCACTGACACAAACTTGTAGAATAAAAAATCAAATTCAAGGGACACACCACTCTTCACACGCCTCCTAGTGATGCCAAAAAGCATAGTCGCGAGCACGAGTTGGACTTATTCCAAGCCGGTAACAACCCAATTGTCTCGCCATCGACGACTAAAAGACCCAAAACTTAATCCTAACCCTACCACCGCCAAACTAAAAACAACGAAACCTTCGCCCCCTCTCGTCCCCGAAGTAGCAGGCGGAGGGAGAGGGGCCCGCAGGCACGAGGGACAAGGTAGATTGGGACTATCGCATTCTCTCCTAGGGTATCGCGGGTGCAGAAAGATGGCTTGTAGAATAACGAAATTCTCTGGAAAAAAATACTTTGCATAGATTCAAAGAGAGAAGGCACGGGAATAGAAGAAAAAAAAAAGACTACGAGGCAGTGGCGAATCTAGCAGGGGGGCTTCGACAGGCTCGAGCCCCCCCTCCAAAAATTGGGAAAGAAAAATTACTAGTATTCGTATCAAATTTTTGACCTTATTTGGACTAGCGAATTAAATGTTTTTTATTTTTTCTACACACAATTAACTTTGAGCCTTCCCTTCATTTTCTTCCAAGATTCGCCACTGCTACGAGGCCACTCATTTTGCTAGGTAGAAAACATGATCCCTATCATCTGATCAGAAACTTTCACACACAAAAATTGCATGGGTTATTTTCTACACACACACACACACACACCAAGAAAAATCTTTGAAAATTATTCCATCCAGAGCAGCCGTATTATTTTTTGGAAGATTATGTATTTATAGAGCGCGCTCGGGGTGCCTGCTCACGCTCGGTTGCGCGCCACAGCCTGAGCTCGGGCGTACGTATCCCTCTGGGCCACGCCAAGTGTCAGCAACAAGCACCGAACCCCACTCCTCCCCGCGCTCCTCTCCTCTCCTGCTCCCGAGACCATGGCGGCGACGCCTCCTGCCGCCGCCGCCGCCGCCGCCGCCGCCGCCGCGGGCGGGGCGCACAGCGTGTTCGTGTACGGGAGCCTCATGGCGGACGAGGTGGTCAGCGCCATCCTCAAGCGCATCCCGGTCTCCTCCCCGGCGCTCCTCGCCAACCAGTACGCACGCACGCTAGCCCCTTTCCCTCTCCCATCCTTGGTGGCTCCGCTCAATTATTCCTCTCTCGCCTCCGCTCTCACTTCTCGTGTTACCTTTGTTCACGGAACAGAGGTGCTCGGAGTTGGTGGCGAGGAGATCATGCTTTTGATTAGCCGGTAGTACCAACCACCAGTCTCGTTCATCGGTTGCAATTGCAAACTTGAGGGATTGATCGAATGATCGCAATCCATTGGATATCCAATATGCGGCATAAACAACGAATTAATTCGTATGTAGATAGGAGCTTTAGGGACTGTATGTGCCTAAATACTCAAGAACAGTGGAAACTAATAAATGAATCTCTGTAGCTCTTCAATTTGGTAACTAACTTGTCTTACAGATTAATGGATTTCTAATCAGTAGTGAATTCAACTCTTAACGGGACATCCGTAACAGATTTCCTTTGCAAAATTTGCGCATCATTTGTAAGTGAGAACTTCAGGATTTCAACTTAAGCCTAACTTCTTTATTGAAGAAAAAAAAGCATAAGCCTAACCTGGCCGTGTTATGGCAGCACCGTTTTCCATTCTAGGTTTTGGAATCGACGGGGTTTCTTGTGCTCGTACTGGTAACAAACTGCCTTGAGCAATTAACATGCACAAAGATGATCTGCTGTTCTTCCTGTTGTAATTTGACTCTTGAACTGGAGCTCTTTTTTACGCTACTCTAGTTCTCCATCCATATTGATTTACTTCCAAGTTGCAAGTTAAGGTTTGACATCGGATGCAATTCATTGCAGCCATAGGTTTAACGTCAAGGATCGTATTTATCCAGCAATCCTACCTGTTGAAAGCAAGAAAGTTGCTGGAAAGGTTTGTTAACTGTTTAACTGTTTTACAGAGCTCAGCTATTTATCGTTTTTCCCCTTTTTGTCATTATTCTGTATTTACAGATTTGTTAATACGCCTATAATTTTCTCAGTTGCCTGTACCCTGTTCCCTTAGTTCCACCGCTGTCATCAGAGCATATAGTTGCTCTCTGCTTTTACATGCCTGTGGTTTCTCAGGCTTTTCACCCCAGAATATCAAAGTGCTGGAGTTGTAGTTACAATTTAATGTCGTTAAGTCAATAATTTGGGGGGGTTGGGTGCAGAACAAGCTTCTCATTCTTAGAAGTTGCTTTGGTCAGACAGTTGGTCAAGCCTAATTCTGCGTGATCCAGCATTTACTCTTGTTACTAAATTTAGAAACACACGCAATTTTAAAACCATGAAATTGTTGTAGTAACTGCCTCTGTTTCTGTGAAGTCAATTTCTCACTTGGCTTGGAGTATAGTTTTTTCTCTTTTTGCAATGAGGCCAATCATTTAGCTTTGAGTCCCAGTTACACCCTTTCTCTACTTATGCTTACTGCTCTGCAGGTTATCATGGGTATTTCTGACGCGGAACTCATTGTCTTGGATGCATTTGAGGATTTTGAGTATGTAAGGAGAAGAGTTCAGATATCACTAACCGTAAGTTTATTTTCAACTCAAGTGACCCATTGTTCATGGTCTTGCTTTTATCAGAAACTGTTTGAAGCTGGGTAACTTGTCGTTTTAGATGATGTTGCTCAAAGAAAGTTTGGCCTTACAGGATACTTCAGAGACAATGCATGCTGACACTTATGTATGGAGTGATGCAGAGGATCCAGATCTGTATGGTGAATGGGATTTCGAGGTGAGGGTGTCTAATTTTTCATTATGGTCTATTGATGCATCTGATTTCACTTCTTTCAGTCCCACACTTGATTTTTGGAATGAACACATTTATTGTTATTATAAATGTTGATAGATTTCACCGAAGTTATGAGTTCCGACAGAAGACAACAACAACAAAGCCTTTAGTCCCAAACAAGTTGGGGTAGGCTAGAGGTGAAACCCATAAGACCTCGCAACCAACTCATGGCTCTGGCACATGGATAGCAAGCTTCCACGCACCCCTATCCATAACTAGCTCTTTGGTGATACTCCAATCCTTCAGGTCTCACTTAACAGACTCCTCCCATGTCAAATTCGGTATACCCCGCCCTCTCTTGACATTCTCCGCACGCTTTAGCCGCCCGCTATGCACTGGAGCTTCTGGAGGCCTGCGCTAAATATGCCCAAAACCATCTCAAACGATGTTGGACAAGCTTCTCTTCAATTGGTGCTACCCCAACTCTATCTCGTATATCATCATTCCGGACTCGATCCTTCCTCGTGTGGCCACACATCCATCTCAACATACGCATCTCCGCCACACCTAACTGTTGAACATGTCGCCTTTTAGTCGGCCAACACTCAGCGCCATACAACATTGCGGGTCGAACCACCGTCCTGTAGAACTTGTCTTTTAGCTTTTATGGCACTCTCTTGTCACAGAGAATGCCAGAAGTTTGGCGCCACTTCATCCATCCGGCTTTGATTCGATGGTTCACATCTTTATCAATACCCCCATCCTCCTGCAGCTTTGACCCCAAATACCGATAGAAGAATCTGCTAATGACCACATTGAAGCACACTATTTATGATGAGCTCATGTAGGACATTTTGCTGCTGAAAGAAATGTTAACGCCATTTATGTTGGTATTCAGCAGAGAGGGCTGACGCCCCCTTCGCAACTACCACCCCCTTCTGCCCATTTGAGAACAAAATGTTTCTGTGATTGTAGCCTATTGATGCATTTACTCTGTGATAAACTGCTCAGTGCCACTATTTGTGGGGATTTTTTTTTTTTTTTTGCGTACTAACCATGTGTTTGTCTATAGGAGTGGAAGAGGGTTCACATGAAGGATTTCCTAACGATGACACTCGGATTCATGGACGGACTCGAACGGCCCGAACCGAAGACCCAGGTCGAGACCTATCAGTCTTTCATGCACGAGCATGAACAACCTGAATCAGGAACCCAGGTCAAGAGCTGAGTTAGGATCCGATTCATCAGTGTGCTGTAATAGCGTTATCCGAAACAGTTTATATCCTCAGATTTGTGAATAAGATCTTTATAGGATCATTCTCACTGAAACAAGTTCGAATACAATCTCTTCTGTGAGACCCCTGATGATGCAAGTAGTGATGTGTATCATAATAAAAGCTTTTCTGCTAGAATTGAGATGAAATATGTGCTGTTAATGCATGATTTTACAAGCAAAACGAAACCATCTTATATTCTGCGATTGGTTGGTGCTCTGCTCACTGCTGACCAACTACCATTAACATCCCTATCATCATTGAACCAAAGTTTGAGATTGTGCCCTATATACGCCACAGAAAAGAACATCAGCAATTTTCTGGCATTGAAATTGGCCCAAAAATTCCCATTTTTCATGCAAGTGGTTAACCTGACATATTTCTTACAGAAATGTCGAAAAGGATCGGCCATCAATGTTTTCACTCAATGCAAATGCTGTTTCAAATTCTGTTAGGTTGGGTTTTCTGCACCGCGTTCAGAAGGCATCAGACATTAAAGTGATGACTTGCAGGGTAAAAAAATAATAGCTTGGGATTCATGCAAATCTGAAGAATTTCCTCACAACAGAGGAAGCATCAGGTTACTACCACAGAACTTGCCTTTCCAATAATACAACATATTCCCCCTAACCCTCTCCAACTCTAGGTAAGCTTCATTTACCCATGCCTACTTCCTTTCTTGTAACAACTACACATATAAACAGAACACTACTGATCCAATGAGCCGCTTGCGCTCCCGGATGTAAGCTGACAGAATCTACAACATCCTGGCGCTGCACAGCCTTCTCCGGTCATTCCAGCGGTTGATGTCTACTTAGACCGATACCGTTGGTGTGTATAGACTGGTAAATTAGGTCATTCGAACTGGTCATATGAACCGGTGGAAGGGTTGCCGGAGTTCTGGTCACAGCGAGCCCTCCAGGCATTGCCCCCGCCCTCCGAGCTGCTGCACGCCTGGTTGGGGACAACGCTGCTCCCCAGATCGCCGTCCAAGCTCATCTGCTGCACTTCCTGAGGCGAAAGGATCCTGATGCACTTCACGCAGTTCACAAACTCCCTGTACAACCAACATAACACCAACAGTTATTAGGGCAAAAATATGTGCAAGCGTCCACAATTAACACAAGCTCAGTCTTGTGTACGCTTTTCTTGCAATTCATCGTTCTAGTAGGCCAGATTTCACATTGTCACTACCAATTGTTATCTAGTATTTTACAACATTGACTACTATATTATTTTGGAGGCATTTAAATATATGACATTCTTGAGTCAAAAATAGTCCACCCAAGCATAAACGGGAAGACAGATAAACTTACTCCCAAGGATCATCGCCAAGAAGCAGGATATCATCCTCGTGATCTCTGTAGACAAGTTTCCAGCCAATCCTCTGTCGTTCCTCAAGTTGCCCCTCTATGCTAAACATTCGAGCCAGTGCATGCTTTAGTTCCTCATATCCAGCGTATTGACTAATGTCAATAGACCGGCCCACAGCTCCACGTTTATAGACCTACAGAGACCGTTAGGTTAGGCAAAGATGCAACAGGAAAGGCACTCATGAATATTAGAAAGAAACCAATGCTTGAGTGTAGAATTAGCTACCCTGATCAAGTTACAGCAACAGCTAGTCAGCTACTGCTATTAATAAGAAAAGGCACACATATGCATGCTAAAACTTCATTTTGCTTCTACTAGAATCCCAACCCGCATCTCATGAATCATGCGTACACAAATCAAATGTGAACACGGTCATTTTCCACACATGACAGTAGTCACATTTTACAACTTGGTAAAGAGAACCAAACTCTCTAGTCTTCTGCTCTTCATCACAGGCAGAACACAATTTACATCGGACTAATTATGTAATTCATGTTCCTCATATGATTATTTTTGTAACATTTAAGAACTTAGTGAAGGGAGATTGATCATTTGGTTTATAGTTCACTATCTCATGATTTTCATCTTCCAACTATGTTACCATGGTAATCAAAATAGGCCTCCTGTTTATTTCATAGGACAACCATACTGAAAATTAAAAGATAATAATGCACTGAAAGTAGCATTCAAGCTTCAGCTGAAAGAAAAGGGAAAGTACTAACCTTCGTAAACGTCCTCATCCTCTTTACTGGAGGAGCAGGTGGCCAAGAACTTTTGTTCAAGAAGGCACCATCGTTGATTCCAGAGTCGATTGAATTAAACGCCATGTCTGACGCACCAAATGACTGTGAAACCATGGAGGATGATATCTCTTGCTGGGCATCCTTTGGTATTCTATAGTTGTTATCAATGTCTGTAGAGATATGATTTTCATACTTGACAGCATCAATCCCATTCGTCAGGAAGTCATCAGTTACCATAGGGAAGCCCACATGCCCATCATTGCTAATACCAAACAATGCATTATTGCTTGGAATTTCAGCAGGAATTTCGGTATCTGGAGGTGCATCTTTGAACAGCTGCTGCTGACTAAAGTTGGTCATGGGGAAATTTGGATGTAGGAGTCCATCAGCCTGGGAAAGCCAAACTGAAGTTGCTGAAGAAGCTGTTTCTAGATAGTCTGTCGGGGCTGCGTTGTTTGCAAAATTTTGGGGACCAGCTCCTCCATTCAGTAATTTTGAAGGCATCATATTTTGCTTTACATTGGAATTCAACTTTGGCAATTCCTTTGTCATTCTTTGAGCTCCGGTGACAGCATCAAGGGAGCTTGGAACTGACATAGGAGCAGTTGAGTGAGGTGCCTTCTCCGTGTTGATCATGCTGGAGTACTGGTCCCTACCAGGGACTGGTTGTAGAAGATGATTACCATTAGCAGTGGAAGGGGATGTTGAGCAAGAAGGGATTTCTTCCGTAACTACAGAATGTGTAGCACCAGGCATCCTCAAAGGGCTTCCATTTGCTGAACTGAATTTATGTGATGTGGTCGTAGGAATGGCAGCTTCTAAGGTGTCTGCAGGCAGAGCTTGCTTCTGTGGAAGCTTCTGGTGTGTAGTATCTGGCTGCATGGGTGGTGGCAGTGATGCTGCCTGTGATGGGATTTTTGTGCTTTGTTGAGGCATCATCTGTTGTTGGGAAAGTGAATGGGAGCTTGACAGCTGCTGCTGCATATCCATAAGTAACTTTTGCTGTTCTTGGATCAGAGGTAATTGCGCAAGGGTAACTCCAGGTTGGGACAGCAATGACTGCTGCTGCTGCTGTAGCTTTTGCAGGAGTTGAAGCTGAAGCTGCTGATCCGATAATTGCAGCTGCTGATTTGACAGATTTGGTAGCTGTGCAGGCATCTTACCGAGTTGCTGCTGTTGCTGTTGTTGTAACTGATGTTGATGTTGTTGTAATTGTTGTTGCTGAAGTAAAAGCTGTTGCTGCTGTAGAAATTTTTGCTGCTGCTGCTGTTGATGTTGTTGTTCTTGTTGTTGATGTTGATGTTGCTGATGATGATGTTGCTGCTGCTGATGGGACAGGAGCGGCTGGCTGACGGCTGGCAACTGATTTTGAGATATATGTGGCTGCTGCTGCTGCTGCTGCTGCTGCTGCATCTGACTCTGTATAAGGACCTGAGCTTGGGCAAGACTGGTTTGAGCTTGGCTCAAAGGAAGGGTATAGTTCATGGACTGTTGTTGCCTCTGGAAGTTGCTAGTATCTTGAGTTTGTTCTTCTGGTTTGATGCTCGCGCCATTCTGGTTCAATGGAAGGGCTGCCTTGGACAACTCATTGTTCGGCTGCATTTGCTGAGGAAGTTTGGGTGTATTAAACTGCATGTTATTCTGTTGCAGAAGCTGGTTCTGCAAGCACAACTGCCTCGACAGATCACCGGAACCAATATTTTGCATACTGGGGTTGGTTATTGACCGCAGGTACTCGGACTGCATGGCTGTATTTGCAAACGAGGAGCTCTGCTGCATATTCATGTTCATCCACTGAACCAAGCTCAGACCAGGCATTATGGTATTTTGCGTCTGAGGGTCCTTTATGCATATCTCTTCACCCAGCCAAGGCATAGCCCTCTTTAAGAGATTCTCCATTTCTGAGGACTCGTCATCTGTAAGTACATAATTGGAATCAATTCATAAGTATGCATAAGACCAGTTCAATAGAACACTTAGATGAGAAGATTATCCAGAACCATTTCTGGCTCCAATAAAATAATTTTCATGGTATGGATGCCTGATCCATGTATGAAAACAAGAATGGTAATCTGATAGATTGTCTACAGCTCAAACATCATTGTTTTCCCGAGGATCACAAACTCCTAGCTACTCATCTCTCTAAGGATTAAAGGGACAGGGTAATGATGTTCTTTGCAAAAAGGTAAGTACTAGCTTTGAATTAGGGCATCTAGACGAACGTATCAGAGATATACATGCATATACAATATAACACTACATGCCACACACACACCACCTCTGGTGCAGGCCTACTTTCCCAATTGTACAGATAAAATGTAACATGATTTAACTATTGACATCCAGGATCAACAACTCTGTCAAATGGTAATTCAGAAGATACAAAATAAGTGGCGTTGAGGTAATCCCAAGTCTACCTAGTTGTCTGGGACGCTTTGCACCAAAAAACGGAGGCGGACATATGAAAAATGGAGCAGCGACTGGTTCAATCTCCCAGATTGAAACTCTGTTCCGTCTTTCACCTGCTGCAGATTCATCCCAACCAACCTGTTTAACGAAAAGTTCTTGGATCAGCAGCAGAAAGGGGTGGGTGACGCAAAACAATGCTACCCAATCTAACTACTAAACCAACCTGTAAATTGCGCCACTGAGAATTTTTCCATCTTACAGGATCTAAATCATTTATGCCAGTTATTGTGCCCATGTACCTGCAACATGCTAACATATGTCAGGTACTAAAAGGTTGAACAACTGGAAGGACCGCTCGCAGTCTACCCATCAAGTAAAAGCATCAACAAACCACTAAGCTAATCATAAAATATAGTATATGGCAAGATCTACAGAAAAATATGTAGCCAATAACTTGAAACAGAAAATTAAAATGAGCAATAAAATACCTTCTCGTTCCTAATTCCTCAGTTTCAAACATCATGCGGAAGCGCATACCTAACGATAATTGATTACCATAGACAGCCTTCTGATACTTAGCAAACGGGATAACAAATTCAGTAGGGCTGGCCCTGAAAATACAGTTTGGATGTCATGGTTTGAAATACCATTGTGATTCACCAACACTGAGCTAATCAGCACTCAATACGGGGTGAAAGTCACAGAACTGACCTGGGGTTATAAAAGATGGTAAATGGGCTATTGTTGGCAGCAGCATGGGCTGCTGCAGCAAGAATCCCTATATGCATGCTGTCACTTGAAAGGACAGATGATGATATGTTAGTCGGTTGTCGGTTAGCACGCCTGATTCCTAGTAGAAGTTGCTGCCTTTCGTCCCTACAAACGTGTTGAAAAAAGGAACAAGGGACAGTCGCCGTCAGTTTTACCACGAGTAATTATTAATAACTGAACTAGTACTCCAACACACTCCATTAGTTCAAACTTCAAAGATATATTATCAGAAGACGTGTTGTACCTAACGAAAATGACAGAGTCTCCAGCAAATAACCTCTTGCCACTCACAAAGAGACTCCAGCCAGTCGTAAGGAGATGTCTTTTTGGCTGACCTGTTTACAATATAAAACAATTATGACTAAATACACCTGTAATACACAAAGAGACTCCAGCCAGTTGTATGGATACATGTAAACATACAGAAATTTCATATCAACGGTATTTAGAAATGAACAATGTTCAATATTGAGTAACAACAAAATAAGATGTTTAGATATATGCAATAGAGATCCTTTTGCAGCAGGAAAGATGTCCACGATGCTGAAAATTCTTACCCCTATATATGTGACGGAATGTCCACACGTTATCATGCAAATCCCTAGCTTGTATCTCTTGAGCGGGTGGTTGCATTGAGAAGTCCTAGAAGAACACAAAGCAACAACAAGTTAATTAGAAGGGCGAAGGATAAGTAAGGCAAAGCAAATGAATTTGGTCGCCAACTCTTTACATACAAGAGGTGGAAATATCTTCTCTGCAGCTCGGCGAGGCACAGAGAAGCCTCCGTGCGTACTTGTATCACTAGCAGTCAGTGTCTTACAGAAGAACTCATTCTGTGGCCTTGCTTGCTTGAGAGCTAGCTCAGATAGCTGCAGCGCCTCCTTTCCATACTGATCATAGTCCAAACCGAACAAAATACAAATAACCCTGTTAGCATACACCTGAACGGAAGGGAAGTTCTGAGAAGAAACAACAATGGGCTCGGGTACTTACTGAAGTAACTGGCTGAAGAGTCATTTGTGCATAAACTTCATCTGTTTCTAGGTCAGCCTGAAAACAAATAGAAATCATTTTAGTATACATGATTACAAGCAGAAAGGAAAAAAACAAATAGGCATGCGGCAGTGGATTACATGTAAAGTGATATTGTGCAGCAGGCAGATCAACTTGGATGGAAGGTTTGGGTAGTTTGGAACATGGGCATCAACATCCTTCTGCATAGAAGCTGCAACCTGCCAAATGGAACATGCTTAAGTCCCAGATCAAAGCAACTTAAACATAACCATAAATTCAATGGAGGACATACTAGTAGGACCAGAAACTGAAACCGACAACAACCCACAGGAAGAAGAATAGCTTCACATCACACCCTGAATATCACTGCCATAAATTGCAAGTTTTTTTTTTCATTTTATCTTCGAACCGTAAACTTCCAATGGGACGAAACAAGATGAAACCACAGAGGGAATCAAAGTTCTGTTAAGCCATGCTCCACTTCTGAATCCAAAATATACCGCCTAACTATTATTTTTCTTTCTGCAACCTCAGTACTATCATGTAATAATGGGTTTAAAAAATTGTAAGGCTCAAGTTGAGATTTCTATTATATATGTATATATATATATATATACAAAAGTAAAAAAAAAATCAGCAAGTAGAGCCAAGTGCTACGAGGCCATTTCCAATCATGCCGAAAACAGTTCCCCTTCCCCCTCATCGAGCCGAAAGGGGAACCAATCGGCAGTACAGAATTAGGCACCTCCCTCCCGGCACTATCTTCCACACGTAAGGAATCCTTTCCTAATCCAAGCATTCCATCACCCCAATCCTCCAGACCTGCTCAGAACAAGCTCACCCCAATGCCAAATGCAAGAAAGGTGCAGCAGAACATGCTACTAAATGCTCCCAGCAGCAGCACCACCCAATCAATGCAAGAATTCGAAGGGTACTCGGTTGCTTCATCCACCAGACAAGCAGAGCAAGAGAATGGTGCAACACACCAGAAGCCCATAAAAGAGGGGGGCCGGTAGGCCCCAATCCTCCCCAACCACTTTGGCCACAAGCTTAAAATCGGTAGCAAACAGAGCAAACCATAGTGCAGGTAGCAACCAACCGACTAACTGATAACAATACACATCACATATGCATGTATAAGTGAAGAAAAAGTTAGATATCAAAAGGAGGGCAGTAATGGTATAACTGTTGAACCAGCAAAAAGAAATCATCAATGGGTGAATCAAGGGATTTTTAGGGAACAGAATATAGGTGCTTTGAGAAAGTCGTCCAAGAATCATTCCTGGAAATAGTGATCTGATGGGGGAGAAAATGGCAAGTGACTCTCTACACTCAAACAGCAAAACATCACATCATATATCAAATCAGAACAAGGATAACCATGACTCACACCGCCACCACTCGACGAAATGGAGCACCGCACATCGAATCACCAGAGATAACTCTCGAGCAACAAGTTCAGGATGACAGAAACGAACCTTAGGCACTTAGGAGCTCAGACGGCGCCAATTAAAAATTTATAAAATGAGAACCTAATTTTGCTACTATTGAGAAGACTCAAATCAAGCAATTAAATACTTCATCTCGATCGGCAGCAAGAAGACGATCGAAGGGTCAATCAAGAGGGAGGAATCCAGCCAAAGAGCTAACAGACAGACAGGCATCACTAGACAGAATAATCTGGAGAAAGCATATGGCGAGACGGAAGGGAAACGGGCATTTACCTGCTCGCTGTGGCCCTGTGGGAAGTAGACGACGAGGCTGCCTGCCGGCGGGAGCTGCACCAGCGGGCCGGCGCAGGCGTGCCACAGGTCCGAGTTGATCGCCGGCGCCTTCTTCTCCCCTGCACAACAACACCGGCGACCATCATGTCAGACTGACAGTAAACTGACGAAAAGACTTCGCCACCAATTTCTTGTTGACACGGAGAACCAGATGCATCTATGGTAAAAAAGAGAGAGAGAGAACCAATTGCGTCCGGCTCCCGTCGCCGCCATTGCTACTTGCTTCAAAGTGGCATTTCTTGGTTGTCACTTGTGTTTGCAGCTAACAACACCCTTACAGCAAAGTCGTTACAGGAACGACACCGCACATGGCTCTCCGGCGCCGGCGAGCAGCCAGCCGCCAAGGTCCAGCAACTTGTTTTTCTAAATTAACCCGCCGACAATCCGGAAAACACGTAGCGAAACCCCATGTGCGGGCTCGCGCAGGAAAAGATCGCGTCACCTTTGGGACCTGGAAGAGCCAAGAAAGAGGAGGCCGCCGGAGAAAAGGGAGGAGGCTTTCCGAGCCCCCTGACGCAATAACGCAAAAGGGGAAGGAGCAGACAGCAAAAAAAAAAAGCACGGGACGACGCCGCCGTTGGTCTCCGAGGCTGAGCCGCCATGCCATTGGATGGAAGAGAGGATGCAGGGGTGGGAGGGAGGGGTTCGGTAGTAGTACCTTCGCATCCGGCGCCCGGCACCGCCACGGTCACCGCCGACCCGGCTGCCGAGCTCGCCGCCGCCGGCTGCTGCTGCCGCTCCATCTTCATCATCTTCCGCCCGGAGTCCCGGACGCGCGGCGACCAACCAAGCGAACGAGCCGACCGGATCAAGTGCTCTCCGCCGGCGAGAGCTGCTGGCTCAGAGACCCCCACGCATGGCCGCGCGGCGAGACCGGAGGAAAGGCGGGCGGGCAGGCAGGCAGGCCGGCCGTCCCAGGCCCGTGCGCGCGCGCGTGTCCCCTCCGACAGGCGGCAGACAAGGCGGGGGCGGGGGAGGAGAGGGACTGGGGTGGGGGGCGGCGCCGAGACCGAAGACCTGTCTCCCGGCTAGGCTGCTAGGCGGCTCTATGTGTCGACTGTCGAGAGAGGAGGGTCGCCTCGCTGTGCTGCGTGCTCTCTCTCTCTACTCTCTCTCTCTCTCTCTCTCTTCTGATCTTGCTTGCTTTGGTGCCTCTGCAGGGGTAGGGGCAGAGGAGAGGAGGTCTGGTCTGCGCCGCGCCTGGGCGTTGCTTGTGCTTGTGCTGCCTCGGCTGCGCTGCAGGCGCCTGCCTCGGGCCACTAAAAGTTCTTCTTATTGTCCGTGTGGTGGCGTGGGCTTGGCGTCGGATGAGAGAGAGAGAGAGGGGGACGGGGAGAGGAGTACGGTCGTGGTCAGCTCCGCTCGGCTGCGTCTCTCTCTCTCTCCTCCACCACCCCACCCTCTCTCCCGATGGTTTTTCACTGTCCTCCAGTTTTGTTTTCTTCTTGGCTCCCCCTCTTCACTCCGCGGGCCCCGCGCTGCCGTTTCTGTTTCTTTATCTTCTCTTGCTTTTGGCAGGGAATAGCACTACGATGGGTTTGTTTGATTTGGAATGCAATGAAACAAATACTTTCTTCATTAAGACATCTAGATACATCTTTTTTTATCCACTTTAATGATAAGTATTTTCAGACTAATGGAGTACTATTTATATTTTATTAAAAAAATACTTCCTCCGTTTCATAATATAAGACGTTTTTTAATACTAGTGTAGTATCAAAAGATATCTTATATTATGAGACGGAGAGTGGTATAAAAGACCGCAAATTTTACAGTAAAGTGTAGTGCAGAGGAATTCCTAGCAAAAATAAATTCTTAAGGCCTTGTTCGGTTGCATGTGGATCCGAGGGGATTGAAGGGGTTTGAGGGAGATTTAAACCTCTTATAAGTCAAAATACATCTCAATCCTTGCCAATCCCCTCCAATCCTCTTGGAAGGAGGATTAACCGAACAAGCCCTAAGGATGTTTGTTTCCTAAAAGTTCCGTTGCAATGGTGACTGCCAACGAATCCTTAGAAAAATATCCTTCACAAAAAGGAATCTTAAGGACTCTCTCCAATTCACAAAAACAAGAAAAAACATAGTGTTGCAATGCCTTGTCCATTTAAATCATATAGGATTTCGGTTTGCTTGATTGCCTTAAAATACAAAGATTTTTTTTTCGAGGAAGTTTGAGTGGCCCCTCAGAACTTCTTTGATTCAAAGGAATTCCATAGGATTTTTTCGAGGATTTGGATCCTTATAAATGTTTTCATTGTTGGTTGTTTGATTATAGGATTAAATCATATAAGACTTTTTCGTATGAAATCATTTGTCCTACATTTCATAGAAAAATCTATCATCCACTCCAACCTCTTTTTACAATTTCTTTGTTTTTCCTATGTCATCAAACACTCTTTACAAATCCCGTGGGATTCAAGTGGTCATGCCACGCCAATCATGTATTTTCCTTGTTCCTGCATTTTGAAATTCCTGCGAAATGAGGCCCTAAACTTCCTATGGAATGTAGTGCAAAGGAGTCCTTAGGAAAAAAAAGAAACTAAAAGATCTAATCATGTGAATAGAACAATCAACATAGAAAAAATCATAAGGGTCCCCTCTGAAATTCCCGTGAAGATCCTTTGAATCAAAAGGCATTTTGAGAAAAGGAGTTCTTTGCAAGGACCCCCGCCCCCTTCCCTTAAGAATTCCTTTGCACTATGTTTTAAAAGAAAATTACATTGATTCAAACGTTCAAAGAATAACTCTATGTGTTATCCTACTTTGTGATTAAACAAATTTCAGTACAATATTTTTTTAGGGATTCATGTGAGCATGAAATTACAATTATGTGTCTTTCTATTCTTGTGCTTTTTGTATCACGTGCATCCAATAGGCTATTTGTTATCTCCATGGACTCATAAAAACTTAACATTCCAACAGCTCTACAAATGTGCATGATAATACAATTATATGTTTTTCTATTCATGTGTTTTTATAACGTAAATCCAATAGGTTTTTTGTTTTCTCACTGAACTAATATAAACTTAACAGTCCTACATTTATACGAAGGCGCATGATAGTACTCCCTCCATTTTTATATACAAGATCACTATCAAAACAACAATTTGCAGATATACAAGGCCAACACTAATCGATGCAATATTAATGGTGTTTGCCTCGTACTACTGCAAAGGAGGACATTAACTATCCTTTGCATGCGGGAGTGGGAGCATTGGTTTGATATGCATGAAAGAGAGTAATACACTAATTTACACGGCAAACAAGGAGACAAGCTAGCTTGCAACATTGACTTATAAGATATTAACTTTTGCCTTGGTACCTGTAATATGGGTTTGTGGCTTGTATAAAAAAATGGGGGGAGTACTATTTTTTAATCACTGTGAGTGTGATATTTTTTTATCAAGCTTAACATTTCTACATCCCTGTAGTATTGTAGAGAGATCATACACTAGGTTGTATTTTTCTTCGCAATGGTAGCTTACAAAAGTTTCCCTTTATGAACTTTTTTATAAGGAATGAGTGGACATTTTCGTGGATGTGAATTGTGAATGTAACAAGTTTTTTTCAAAAACATGTGTCTAAAGGCATGTTAGTGTGTATTTCGATAAATACTCATTTCTCACACCCTATCATCTTCCTCGCGGGAAGTTGTTCTCATCTTCTTCTAGTGTGTGTGCGTGTGTCTTCCTCCTTAGACATAATTTTCTATACAATTGTCACTTCTCTAGTTCTTTATCCATGTAGATGCCCCGTTCCTCGATGATGATCTACCTTCCAACGATCTTTCAGACTCACTTATGTTCTTCGGCACACCAGAGATAATGTGTTATTGCTTCGCTTCCACCATTGCCATAGGGTTCTTTGTCCAGCTTTTCTAAGCCCAATGTGCACACAGTAACTCAATCCCCAACCATAAGCCATAACAATGAAGCTCTAATGACACATATCCCATATATAGTACCCTTAACTCTAACACTGAATCTTCAACATGGATTCTGACATTGTCTTTATGATGAAACTATGCCTTCTCATCAACCTCCTTCTGCACATTCGCATTCAACATCAACATTGGAGTAGTATTAAGGAGGAGCAAGAAGAAAACACATGTAGAGAAGGAGGGTCGAAGAAGATGCCATACATGTTGTTCGACTCTCCTCATTGGACTACACTTGCGATTCGTAACGCGGAAGGTAATACTTTTCATATATGTGTCTGTGTTGTACTGACAATTGTTTAAGGAGTTGACTAGCACGCAACACCACTCTATAGGCTTAGGCCGTGACACTGGGTTGGTTGGAGGTGTGTTGTGATACCATTAGGAATCATTTAAACTTTGGAAATAAAATTGTTTTAATGCTCAAAGGACCAACTGAGTTCATAATATATATGCCATAGTGCTTAGAAAACTAACTATCATGCTAAAGCTAGACACAACTACTATGGTGAAGAGAGGTGAAAACAAACTACTATGATGAAGATGATTCATCTGGCCGTTGGTTGAAAAAGATGTCAATTGATGCTAAAACCATGGTATCTGGCCGTAGCTTTGAAGCCCACATCAATGCAAGAAAAGGGATTTGTGGAATGCAAGGGCGGGGGCACAAAACCCATTTTTCTTTTGGCTTTTGATTTTCAATCTTTTACATCTTTTGAACCAGAAGTCTAACCTAAGTTTCTTTTGCGCATTCTTGTTTCTTGTAAAGAGGAGTTTCAAATAAAATTCCATTTTGAAGACGTTTTGAAGAGTTTCTTAAACTCCGTTAAGTTTCAACTCCAGAAACTTGGTGCGGGGAAAAGAGAAAATCGCAAGTTCAAAAACTAAAACATGGTGCGAGCGAAAGAAAAAATCGCAAGATTCAAAAACTGATGATGTGAAAACCCTCATGCATAATCCAAGGACTTTGCAGGTCGCAGGGCAATCGGGCGACTGGCACGGTTGGACAGGTGTGTGCTCCTACAAATTTCTGATCAATGCAAAATAGGATTGTCAATTAAACAACTGCCCGAGCCATAAAACATTTTTAATTTTTTAAGTCGATTTGTAAAGTCTTGATGTTTTCATTCCAAGTAGTCCTTTCATTCCAAAATACTTCAAATACTGTCTGCATTTAATTGAGCAACGGCTAGAAACACATTGCGCCTGAGCGAACGTTAACTCTTTGTATAATTCTAGATGGTGTAGTTGCCGTTCGACCACAAACCCTCTGAAGTTGACTTTTGCACTGTGTATACAGGATGAGATCCCTTTCATCTCGCCACGCAAAACAAAAACAAAATCCCTTTGATGTCACGGCTGACACATGGCACCAAAGGGATGGTAACACGTGCCACAGTTAGCAGGAGTACCTTTCAATCCTCTCCAGCTGCAATCTGTAAACTGGACTTTACTTGCCCTCATCAACTTTCTACTACTAGCCTACTGGTAGTACTAATGGGTGTTGCCTATTTTTTCTCTTCTTTTTTGAGGCGTAGTGTTGCCTAATTAATCCCTGAACTTGTGTCGGCGTTACAAAAAGGCCCACGCAGTTAGCTTTAAACGGATAATAACCCTGTGCCAGTAGAATAATCGCCGCCGCTAGCTTTGACCATCACGCCCGCCGGCCGCCGGGAGCTTTCGCCGGTTAGGTGGACGGGGCCTGGACCTGGACCTCATGGAGTTAACACGACAAAACGGCTGTGCTACTACTACGCAAACTGCCAACTTGGTTAAAACGCCATGCGTCAAAGTAACTAAACTTTTTTCCCCCTGAAACTGTAAAAAAATCGTCGCGTGGCACTACAGGGTATTATAGGCCACTCTCGTATGCCATTTCGCAACAACAAAAAAGCAGGAGCCATGCAAAATAATAAATAAATAAACAGCAGGAGGATATGCCGCTTCCCAGGTGCTTTTATCATTGCAAAATTAACAGAACCTAAGCTAGATTACTAGCACGAATTAGCAACCGACCCACTGATTCCAGGCTATATAGTTTCACCGAACCTAGGCGCATCTCCTCCGGCCGTGCCGTGACCGGCGTCCGTCAGCAGAAAGAGCGTGGCCCCCGATAATTGGAGCGAGCAAAGCAGAGAAGAGCCGGGAACCCGGGGAAGGAGGGCCACCTACTGCCGCGGCTAATCTCCTGTGGCAGGCCTCACCAGCTCCATCATCATGCGTCGCCATGTGCTCGCCCCTTAAACTAAGCGCCCCACATGCGACTAAACTAGGTTACCCTCCTTAATCGGCCCCGGCTCATCTGCCTTTTCGTTTCTGATGATTAATTAGGGGCATCTTTGCCCGGGGAATATTTGGGGGCCGCATGTTAGCATGATTGCCGCTTGCCAGGCTAATGTCTAGGGCAAATCAGCGGTCTACTGGAAAAAAAATTATGAGATCAGGTCTCACGGTTAGCAGGTGAGACCCGTCCTGATAGATGACACGTGGAATGGGATGCTTTGAGATTTATGAATGCCACGTGTCATCCATCAGGATGGGTCTCGCGTGAGACCTGGTCTCATAGAATTCTTTTCCGTCTACTGGCACCATTTCTTTTTTTCTTTTTGATCGAGGAAACTTGGCGGTAGCCAGTAGGTTGTTGGGTCAAAGGAGGGTTCGAGTGCTGTACTAGTTTGGAAATCGATTCACAGGGTGTTCCTATAATTCTGGGGAATTCACAGATGGTGTGTCTTCTCAGTTTTCATAAAAACTTTTTCCGAAAAACGGTTTTGGTAGTGGCAACACAATTAAAGAGGAGGAAGAGCACTATGATGACCCCAGAAAGAAACGATGTTAAACACGTGAACCTATGCAAAATGCCTATCGACCAATGCATGAAGGATTTTAATGGTTAAAAAATGAAATGAGAAAAGTTTAGCAGCAAAAATTAAGCACCCATGCATTGGAGAGATTAGTTACACGGATTTTTAATGCACCTAAATCTCACCTAAGCACCAATGCATTGGAAGAGGCCTCATGCGGCACTTTTATGTGAAATACCATCTTCTCGTAGATGGAGAAAAGGCTGGACAAATTATATTGGGCCCGTAGAAAAAACTGCGCTTACGAAACTTTTGGAGCTTCTTCTTCTGGTCAACTTCTTGCAAACCAAACATTTTTTACGAATACAGGTATAAAAAGAATCAAGTTTATGAAAATGTCGGAGCTTTTCTTTTTGACCAACTTGTCGTAAACTAGTTTTTTTTTACGATAAAGACACACCTTGCATTACGAATATCCAAATAGCATTGTTAGAGAACTTCACATATGATTCCCTTATGTAATTTATGAAAAAAATTCATTTTTCCAACCCGGGCCTAAAGGGGTGAAATTCGGTTCGCAAGATTTTTCAACAAAAAGGTGTATGTTGTTTACATAGTTAATTCAATGTTAGTGAAGCTGAGGTTGAGCATAACAGTTAGTTTGATTAAAAAGTGTAGGTTGTTTACATAGTTAATGAAGGTGTAGGTTGTTTACATAGTTAACATGATGAAGCATGATGTTGAGTAGGTCCTTTTTGTACTCCGCGTTTTAGATTTGTGTCAAACCAAACTTTACAAGGTTTGACCAAATTTATATTAAAAAATAGCAACATCTACAATACCAATTATATATACTATGAAGCTAAATTTCACAACGAATCTAACAATGTTGATTTGGTATTATGAATGCTGATATTATTTTTATAATTTGGGTCATAATACGGATACTTAATTTAGACAAAACTTTTATATGCAGACTAAAAAGGATCAAAGAGATTATGTACTCCCTCCGGTCCTTTTTAGTTTGTACTATATAAGATTCGACTGAAGTCAAGCCTCGTAAAGTTTGACCAACTTTGTAGAAAAAAAGTGCCAACATTCACAATCTGAAATCAATATCACTAGATGTGTCATGACTTAAAGTTTCATATTATATAACTTTAGCATGGCAGATGTTGATATTTTTTCATATAAATACGGTCAAACTTTGTGAAGTTTGATTCCAGAAATTTCTAATATGCAGAGTAAAAAAAAACCGGAGGAGTATCGTTTTGTACAAGCAGGGAGACAGGACAGACACAGTGGACATCATGGCCAGCGATGGGTCCCAAAGCCGTGGTGCCACGTGGCCCCCTCGCCGCAGCTCTCCTGGTCCGCGGCAATGTTCCGCGATCATTCTGCCCTGCAGACACCCGTGTGAACGGGGACGCCCATACTCGCACACATTACTCACACGAGCGCAACCACGGTGGCTTCGCAAATCCCTTTTTTTCCTGCCCGCGTGCCCCATGCACTTTCGTCAGTTGAAAGCGGTGCGACTTTCCGTCGCAAGGTGCGGAGGCCACAAAAATATCGGGCCAAGCCAAGCACGCAGAACTCGATGCGTCAGGAGTGACGGTCACGCGGAACACGCCGACTCGCGTTTGCCGAAGCTGCGATCGAGCAGATGGATTTGCAGCGCTACTCCAGATTACACCGTCAGATTCAGATATTAGCAGTACAGCCTGCTGTGCTTAGCCAGCGATGCGGCCGGAATTATCAGGAGGATCATTGACGGTTAAGGCAAGGACGTTGTACTGTACGTACGTTGGGAGGGCGACGGGACTCCTAATCCGTACTTTACTTAACCCCCCAAAATGGTGTAGCTAATCCCTGCCACTTGTAGACACGACCCCTGAAAAACGGCGCAAGGAGAACTAGACAATTGTGCCGCTGACGTGCTCACTGCCTAGTGCGTGTCGGGCTTGCGACGGCGACAGGAGAACGCTACGAGATTTATTTTCCACCCGGTGGGCTGGATCTGTATGAACACGGCCCACGGTGATAAAAATGAGCACTCCTGCTCGATCTTGCGAATGTTATTTCGGGGCCGGCAAGAACGAGTGAACACATCGGCGCAACTGCTCGCTCGGACAGCACACGACAACGAACACGCGAGGGAAATAATCGAGCGACGGCGGTGGAAGAACAGATTGCACGGCCGCGAAGTTGCGACTCGGGGTCTTGACTTAACTGGACGGATGATTGGCAACAAGAATGCTCCAGAGAGGATAGTCGGCAAGTCGTTATTACACATGCTGACATGCAGCGTCACTCCAGACGCAAAAATCTTTTAACTAAAGAAGATGGGCAGTTTGGAGCAATGCCCGAATGTGTTAGAATACGAGCGAGCACGTACGTGCTACCCATCACGAAGATCATAGTACTACTTCCTCCGTTCCGAATTATTTGTCACAGGTATGGATGTATCTAGATGTATTTTAATTCTACATGCATCTATTTTCGCAACGAGTAATTTAAAACGAAGGAAGTACTATACCAGTACGTATTCACGAAAAATACGAGCATGTACGGAACAGTGGCATTGAGTGCGGCGTAGACCACCGTAGCGCGCGCCGTGCGCCCGGGTGCGGGTCCCACCTTGGTTGTGGTGTCCCCCGAAACGCGCAGCGTGGGTCCTCCCATGTTTGACCAGCCGACCCGGACTGCGGGGCAGGCTGACGAAAACCTTTTATTTTCCACCTGCAGATTCGTGTGTGATTGGACGGGGCAGGAACCACTTTTTTTCTTGAGGTAGACTGGGCCGGAACCGTTGTGGTACAGCTTGCTTGCTGGGTGGGTCAAGAGTGAGTAATTACGGTCTCGCTTCCGAATTCCCAGGTCTCCGTCCGGTGCTGCGTGCTCGACTACTACTATACTAGCTAAGAGCAACAGACCTTCATGAAGACCTTCTATTTTGGAATAAGATCGGACATTTCTACATAGAGGTGAAATTACATATGAGGAAAATAATCCTGGACTACGAAAGCTGCCCTTGTGTGGTAGAACCAGGTCTTCCACCGGGCGGTCAGCCAAGTACTGAAGCCCCTATCTTGATATAGAATAGAAGTGAGTTCACACTAAAAATAAAAGAAGCCCTATGATTTTGGAGCCCTGCTATCAATCACTTCGGTAAAGGGATCGAAAGATTATGGTCTGAAATAGAGATTTGAGAGTCCCTCGTGTGAGTACGTGCTGAAGAGCAAGGAGTGAAAGTGCGTTCATCTTTCTTTCTGCTAGTTGTTTCCTGCTAATAAGAGCTGAGTCAGCTGGCTATAAGAAATAAACTAGTATATTCTTGCTTAGTTGGAGGAAAGAGAAGAAGAGAGAGAAGGGAAGCGGGCTCTTGGTGAAGAGTCGGCTCTAGCACGTGCTCCTAGGCACTTTGTGAGAGTGAAAGGTGGGCCATATAATAAAAAAGTAGTACACTCTTCTAATCAACTATTGTACATATTGGCTATAAGATGGGCTATAGATGACATGGCAATGGCTTATAGCCAGCAGTTGGCTATACTATTAACCATGCTCTAAATGCCGGTGCGTTGCTACGAGCTTTTAATTTATTTATTTTGGATTACACCTAGTTAAATGGTCATGCGTTGCTACGGGCAACAAAACCTCTTACCGAAACTAAAGCTTGGCATGAGATACTTATCACAGTATGTTTTGTGTGTACATGTACAATTCATACATATATCTATGCATCATTGGCGTGTTCACCTTTTTGACCCCATCTCCAGTGAGCATCCCATCATTGTTCTTGTCGCGCCTGCTAATGTCACAGTTTCAAAGGAATTTTTTAGTAGGTTCAATTGATTTAATCCAAAACGGAGATGCAAACATAACTTAGCCCAAGAATATGGAGTCAAAGACTTTCCCACAAAAAAAGCTACAAGCAAGATTTGGCCAATCGTCTCCATCCAAAACTCCTTGAGCTGATACTTGTTATTGCCTTCCTCCGGCATTATGTTCCTCTTCCTCGACATGTACCGAGTTCTCCATGCCTTGGATTAAAAGACATGTCCATTAGTCCACATGCCATGAGTCGTTTAGTTTATCAATGGAAGTATTGCTTCTTTTGGTCTAACAAGGTATGAGCATTAATTATTAAGATCCAGATTAGCAGCTAGGAATAGGGGTGCTCATAATGCACATGATTTTGGGCCGGTACCTTGCCAACTCTTTGGCAAATTGGAACATATCATGGTATATGAAAAGACAGTCGCAAGGAATATGTGTCCTTTATATGGGAATAAAGAGGTATTCTGCACTGTCCAGTAGTCTCGTCCTTCAAATTTTTTTGAACATCAGTGCAAACACAAGCGCTCATATACACGCGCACACACTTACCCCTATGAACGCACACACGCACACCCTACCCCTATGAGCACCTCCGAAAGACTGAGTTGGCGTATCATTTTGAAATTTACGAAGTCCGTAGGCACCTCGTCGTCGACGGGAACGTCTCCTCCCACTGAATGCGCATAACCGGAAATCTTAAAATAAATCCAGGAATAAATGCGAGCACCAGGATTTGAACCCCGATGGACTGGAGATACCACAGTACCTCTAACCATCCACCCACAGGTTGGTTCGTAGTCTCATCCTTGAATTATTTTGCTATAATTACTCAAGTTTTGTGCTCCTGAGGTAACATAGAACCGGCAAATCCAAAAGGAAGTGTGTGTGTCATGTCTCATGTGTGTGTTTCTGGGTGGATGTCTGTCTGCGATAAACTTTACATTAAGACAAAAATATAGCTTTGAATATCACTATAATTATATATAACAGTGGTAGTCTCGTCCACTGTCCACTTCTCCAATGTTCAGATTCAAGTTCCATAATTTGTATAGATATCTTGCCATCTGGGAAAATTTGCTCATCTACCCACCCTTACTACTTGTGATAGATTATATGATCAGATAACCCTGTTATGTTAAAAAAAGCAGATACTTCACGGTCTAGACTAATTAGAAATTGAAATGTACTAAATGTGTGATCTATTGCAGGTTTAATGAGATTATGATGTTGTTGCAAGGCACACAAAATGAATAGTTGCTTGTTGTATACAACAAAAGTGGCACCATATAAAACCAGATGGGTGTTGATCATCATGCTGGGCCATACAAAAGAAGTTTGCTTACTCGAGGAAATATCACATGTCCAAATTGCCCTAGTTCCCTAGATGTATAAACTGTCACCCTACAAACAAACATGACCTATCAGAGTAGACCACAAGATGCAATAATAACAAGATTGAACACGCAAGCACAACGGGAGAAAAAACAATGGCGAAACCATATGAAGGTCATTATGCAGTTGGCTTAAGTTACTACGGGCTATGATTGATAGAAATGATAGCCCGTAAAAGTAATTGAAAATCCACTCCACTTGTAATGTAAGTTGATAAAAAAAACCTTAATAGAATGATGTGTACACACAGAGCAGTCATCCAACTAATTATCTTTTACGAACTAAGATCTACTTGATGTGTTTAAAATATTTACGTATGTGAGGAATATTGTTTTTAGCTTCATTCGTGTGGTACAATGTAAGTCACATCCTGATTTTAGTGATCTTTAAATTGTAGGCTACCTATAGATCATTCGGTTGATGTTTTCCTAAAAATAACTTGCTAGACTACGTGACATTGATGTCACCGCATAGAAACTGTTCCTTTCTTCTTTTCTTGACGGAGAAAAAAGTAGTCCTCTGCTCACTCACCACATAGCTGCCTCCTACTATTCCCGCATAGCCAGCCAATCATCGGTTATCACTGCATCTCATCTCCTCGCCACAGCATCGTCGATCCCATCTCTCCTAGGAACCACCCCTCCATGCCATGGTGAAGCCCATCCACTCCTCTCTCCATCCCGTAGCAACGCACAGGCTGAGTCTTTCTTCCATTTGCCAACGCAAGCAATCTAAAAAAATTAAAAAGAAAAAAATGCAATTCTGTGTGAAAATTTGAAGGCTTATTAATGGATTGTGTGCCCAGCCACAACCATCCACGCAGATGAGCCCCCCCAAAGTCTTCTAGACTCATACGATCTATGGTCATGCCATCATGATTAGAACATCGATGCATCCGAGGAAACGCCAGCCTGTGAGCCTACTAACCCCCGCCGATCCGGCTGAATCAGCGTCGCGATCGTACCAAGGAGGCGCTGCTCCTTGCAGGGAGGGCCACGCTGATGCCATGGTGGGTACGGCCGCGCCTGACGCCACCGAGATGAGCAGCGGACGGCTACCTCAAAGAGGGGGGGCGAGGGCGACAAGCTTGGAGGAACGTAACTAAAGAAGTTACATTTACAGTGTTGGAGATCTCATCCATGGTGTGAACAATCTCAGCAGAGGGCGGCATCTACCCAATGTGGCCAACAAGCTTGTCCGACCTGCAAATTTAACCAAACAGTCATAGAAAATTTAGCCGTATCGCTGGATGACCTCGTCGAGCGACGGAAGCCCTTTGCAGTGCGCAGCACATCGAAGCCGTACAGCCGCCGACCCGGCCGGGTCGAGCAGACCGTCGAGAGGCACGCGCACCTACCCGGCCACGCACCCGACGCTGGCCAGCGCCCACACGAACGTGGTCTCCGGCGATAACGACGCCATCGACACAACCAGTTCCAGCGCGCCCGCCCATGCCGCCGGGCCCTAGCACGACCACCAACATCGCTCGTCGCCCCCCACCAGCAATGCCCCCACGAGCGGATGCATCAATCGGAGGAAGAACCAACACCTCCCCTTGTGGTCTCCCCCGCTGGTGGCTGCTCTCCTTCCCGACTCCGGCTTCCAGCGGACGGCGCTCCGATGAAGAGTGTGCCGACGAGGGCGTCTTGGGGGACGGCAGGGAGGGGAGAGAGGATGTCGCTTGGGGAGTTGGGGAGAGGCAGGGAGGGGTTGCGTGATTGATGGGTCTTTTTTTCTAGGTGGAGCGGTGAAAAAGGAAAGAGGAAGAGGGCTTATTAGAATTTGAGAAAGATCGACGTATTAGGAAAATTAGGATTTGGAATTGATTGTCATGAAACTAAATTTTATTGATTGGTAACGTGCTATCAGTTCCTGCCCGTTTATAACGTGTCTAGTTAGGAAACTTTAAAAAGGTTAGGAAACTTTTTATTGTGAGGGTAAAAAAAATTAACGTGAGTAGATATGGTGGTGGGATGTGAGACGAAAATAAACCGGACTATTCAACGAACTAGTCCATTAGGAGTAGAGATAGAGATTATTATTATTATTAGAGATTAGAGATTAGATATTAGAGATTAGGGATTAGAGATTAGAGATAGAGATTAGAGATAGAGATTAGAGATAAGAGATTAGAGATTATTTGTTTCCTGAAAATCTATTATTTGTTTCCTATAGCAAATTGCATTAATGAGAGAGATCCATTGATTTGGCTAAGGTAGGAAAGAATCTATTATTTGTTTGCTAAAGTAAAATGCATTAATGGGAGAGATCCTTTGATTTGGCTAAGGTAGGAAAGAATCTATTATTTGTTTCCTAAAGAAAATTGCATTAATGAGAGAGATTTGTTGATTTGGCTAAGGTAGGCGGTTTTTGCGGTTCGTGGCGGCTCAGTGTGAGGTGGGACGAGGTATCAAAAAAACCATGGGAGGTGGGACAAAAAAAACCCTGGAAGGTGGGGCTCTGTAGCATTTCTCATATTATATGTGGATGATATACTGTTGATGGGAAATGATATAGAATTCTTGGAAAGCATAAAGGCCTATTTAAACAAGTGTTTTTCAATGAAGGACCTTGGAGAAGCTGCTTATATATTAGGCATCAAGATCTATAGAGATAGATCGAGACGCCTCATCGGTCTTTCACAAAGTACGTACCTTAACAAGATATTGAAGAAGTTCAATATGGATCAGTCCAAGAAGTGGTTCTTTCCTGTATTGCAAGGTGTGCGATTGAGCACGACTCAATGCCCGACCACGACAGAAGATATAGAAGAGATGAGTGTCATCCCCTATGCCTCAGCCATAGGGTCTATTATGTATGCCATGCTGTGTACCAAACCTGATGTAAACCTTGCCGTAAGTTTGGTAGGTAGGTATCCAAGTAATCCCGGCAAGGAACACTGGACAGCGGTCAAAAACATCCTGAAGTACCTGAAAAGGACCAAGGATATGTTTCTCGTTTATGGAGGTGGCGAAGAGCTTGTCATAAAGGGTTACTTCGACGCTAGCTGCGACACAGATCTGGATGACTCTAAGTCACAAACTAGATACATGTATATTTTGAATGGTGGGGCAGTAAGTTGGTGCAGTTGCAAGTAAAGCGTCGTGGCGGGATCTACATGTGAAGCAGAATACATGGCAGCCTCGGAGGCAGCACAAGAAGCAATCTGGGTGAAGGAGTTTATCACCGACCTAGGAGTCATACCCAATGCGTCGGGGCCGATGACTCTCTTCTGTGATAACACTGGAGCTATTGCCCTTGCCAAGGAGCCTAGGTTTCACATGAAGACCAGGCATATCAAGCGTCGCTTCAACTCCATTCGTGAAAGTGTTCAAAATGGAGACATATAAATTTGTAAAGTACATACGGACCTGAATGTAGCAGATCCGTTGACTAAACCTCTCCCTAGAGCAAAACATGATCAACACCAGAATTCCATGGGTGTTCGATTCATCACAATGTAACTAGATGATTGACTCTAGTGCAAGTGGGAGACTGTTGGAAATATGCCCTAGAGGCAATAATAAAATGATTATTATATTTCCTTGTTCATGATAATTGTCTATTATTCATGCTATAATTGTATTAACTGGAAATTGTAATACATGTGTGAATACATAGACCACAACACGTATCTAGTGAGCCTCTAGTTGACTAGCTCGTTGATCAAAGGATAGTCATGGTTTCCTGACTATAGACATTAGATGTCATTGATAACGGGATCACATCATTAGGAGAATGATGTGATGGACAAGACCCAATCCTAAGCTTAGCTCAAAGATCGTGTAGTTCGTTTGCTGTAGCTTTTCTGAATGTCAAGTATCATTTCCTTAGACCATGAGATTGTGCAACTCCCGGATACCGTAGGAGTACCTTGGGTGTGCCAAACATCACAATGTAACTGGGTGACTATAAAGGTACATTACAGGTATCTCCAAAAGTGTCTGTTGGGTTGGCATGAAGCGAGACTGGGATTTGTCACTCCGTATGACGGAGAGGTATCTCTAGGCCCACTCGGTAATGCATCATCATAATGAGCTCAATGTGATCAAGTGGTTGATCGCGGGATCATGCATTACGGTACGAGTAAAGTGACTTGCCGGTAACGAGGCTGAACAAGGTATTGGGATACCGACGATCGAGTCTCGAACAAGTAACGTACCGATTGACAAAGGGAATTATATACGGGATTGATTAAGTCCTCGATATCGTGGTTCATCCGATGAGATCATCGAGGAGCATGTGAGAGCCAACATGGGTATCCAGATCCCGCTATTGGTTATTGACCGGAGAGGCTTCTCGGTCATGTCTGCGTGTCTCCCGAACCCGTAGGGTCTACACACTTAAGGTTCGATGACACTAGGGTTGTAGAGATATTAGTATGCAGTAACCCGAAAGTTGTTTGGAGTCCCGGATGAGATCCCGGACGTCACGAGGAGTTCCAAAATGGTCCGGAGGTAAAGATTTATATATAGGAAGTCCAGTTTCGGCCAGCGGGAAGGTTTCGGGGGTTACCGGTATTGTACCGGGACCACCGGAAGGGTCCCGAAGGTCCAGCGAATGGGGCCACCTATCCCGGAGGGCCCCATGGGCTGAAGTGGCGTGGCAACCAGCCCCTGATGGGCTGTTGCGCCCCACCCAAGGGCCCAAGGCGCCTAGGGTTGGAAACCCTAGGGGGCCGTTGCCCCCCGAGGGGGCATGCGCCCCCCTGGTTGGAAACCCTAGGGGGTCGTTGCCCCCAGGGGCCGCCCCCCCTTTTAGATGGGATCTCCAAGGGGGCATGCGCCCCCCTAGCCCCTATATATAGTGGAAGGGAGGGAGGGCAGCCGCACCTTTGCTCTTGGCGCCTCCCTCTCCCTCCGTAACACCTCTCCTCCCCACTTGTGCTTGGCGAAGCCCTGCCGGGATCCTGCTGCATCCACCACCACGCCGTCGTGCTGCTGGATCTTCATCAACCTATCCTTCCCCCTTGATGGATCAAGAAGGAGGAGACGTCTTCCCAACCGTACGTGTGTTGAACGCGGAGGTGCTGTCCGTTCGGCACTTGGTCATCGGTGATTTGGATCACGGTGAGTACGACTCCATCATCCCCGTTCACTTGAACGCTTCCGCTCGCGATCTACAAGGGTATGTAGTTGCACTCCTATTCCCCTCGTTGCTAGAATACTCCATAGATTGATCTTGGTGATGCGTAGAATTTTTTTTTAATTTCTGCTACGATCCCCATCGGTGGCATCATGAGCCAGGTCTATGCGTAGTTACTATGCACGAGTAGAACACAAAGTAGTTGTGGGCGTCGATATTGTCAATTTGCTTGCCGTTACTAGTCTTATCTTGCGGCGGCATCGTGGGATGAAGCGGCCCGGACCAACCTTACACGTACGCTTACGTGAGACCGGTTCCACCGACTGACATGCACTAGTTGCATAAGGTGGCTGGCGGGTGTCTGTCTCTCCCACTTTAGTCGGATCGGATTCGATGAACAGGGTCCTTATGAAGGGTAAATAGAAATTGACAATTCACGTTGTGGTTTTGGCATAGGTAAGAAACGTTCTTGCTAGAAACCTATAGCAGCCACGTAAAAACTTGCAACAACAATTAGAGGACGTCTAACTTGTTTTTGCAGCAAGTGTTTTGTGATGTAATATGGCCAAAGGTTGTGATGAATGATGAATGATATATGTGATGTATGAGATTGATCATGTTCTTGTAATAGGAATCACGACTTGCATGTTGATGAGTATGACAACCGGCAGGAGCCATAGGAGTTGTCTTTATTTATTTATGACCTGTGTGTCAACATAAACGTCATGTAATTACTTTAATTTATTGCTAAAGCGTTAGCCATAGTAGTAGAAGTAATAGATGACGAGACAACTTCAAGAAGACACGATGATGGAGATCATGATGATGGAGATCATGGTATCATGCCGGTGACAACGATGATCATGGAGCCCCGAAGATGGAGATCAAAGGAGCAAATGATATTGGCCACATCATGTCACTATTTGATTGCATGTGATGTTTATCATGTTTTACATCTTATTTGCTTAGAACGACGGTAGCTTAAATAAGATGATCCCTCGTAATAATTTCAAGAAAGTGTTCTCTCTAACTGTGCACCGTTGCGAAGGTTCGTTGTTTCGAAGCACCACGTGATGATCGGGTGTGATAGATTCTAATGTTCGAATACAATGACTGTAAGACAGATTTACACACGCAATACACTTAGGTTGACTTGACGAGCCTAGCATGTACAGACATGGCCTCGGAACACAGAAGACAGAAAGGTCGAGCATGAGTCGTATAGAAGATACGATCAACATGAAGATGTTCACCGATGTTGACTAGTCCGTCTCACGTGATGATCGGACACGGCCTAGTTAACTCGGATCATGTTATACTTAGATGACTGGAGGGATGTCTATCTGATTGGGAGTTCATTTAATAATTTGATTAGATGAACTTAATTATCATGAACTTAGTCTAAAATCTTTACAATATGTCTTGTAGATCAAATGGCCCACATTGTCCTCAACTTCAACGCGTTCCTAGCGAAAACCAAGCTGAAAGACGATGGCAGCAACTATACGGACTGGGTCCGGAACCTGAGGATCATCCTCATAGCTGCCAAGAAAGATTATGTCCTAGAAGCACCGCTAGGTGACGCACCCGTCCCACAGAACCAAGACGTTATGAACGCTTGGCAGACATGTGCTGATGATTACTCCCTCGTTCAGTGCGGCATGCTTTACAGCTTAGAACCGGGGCTCCAAAAGCATTTTGAGAGACACGGAGCATACGAACCGGGACCATATGTTTTTTCTTCTTCTTTTGCTATAGTGACACTGGTTATTCTGCATTATGTGTGAAATAAGACTATATGTGCTCTCATATATATATTTTGCATATTTTCTGCGTTTTGTTGCACACATTGCTGCAAAAGTTGGCTTGTCTTATGATCTAGTTGCACAAAAATTAGTTAAAATTGCACAGGTACCGGATCTCCCCATTTTTTAACCTGTTTGTGTTGTCTTCAAGTATGGAGAAACTACTTTTCAAAGAGAAAATTGGCGTGGGGGTGAAAGGGAAAGTCAAGGAGGGAGGATTTGGACAGGAGGAGAAAAGGATCAACCTCTTTTTTCACCCTTGTTGGTGCTGCCTGGTACTTTCCAATCTGTCCTCCCTCTTTCTTCTTTTTTTCGCAGCAAATTGTTCCAGACCATTGTTATTTCACCTTGATTCATCTGCCATGGCAACTCTGGCGATGGAGATCTAGAACTGGGAGCCCCATGTTTCATGGGGAAGAAGGTGGGGGCAGGAAGGGGCATGGGGAGAAGAAGTTGGTGGCCAGGAGGGCGTGAGAGCTTCAGGATGGGAGGAAAGGGCACGTGATGGCCTGGGGACCGCTTCTAGTGTGTGGTTTGTTGGGTTGGCACGGGTCTGTAGCTACTGGTGGAGGGCTTTTCTTTTCTGGGACCGGGGGGGCCGAATCTTTTATTTTCTCGTGGGCGCTCGGGAACGCTAGGGAGCAGCCGGCCGCTCCCTAGACGCTCCCGTGAAACTTTGTTACCTGTCCAACATTTTTTCACTTCATTGCTAAAGCTTGGGCCTCGCGTTCACAAAGAGGAGAACACGAAGCACATTTTAGACTAGCACTCCAACGTACCAGAGCCCAGCTTTCGTACACTCCCACGCTACTAGCAGTGCTAAGGCCAACTCCACTGTGCGACTCCAAACGGACGTCCGGTTTGACCGGATTTTGTCCCTTTGGAGCGGCGATGCGGTCGCCCATGTCCGCGTTTGTCCGTTGGGTCGTGGGTGCGTCCAGCGCTCGGCCGCACCCCAAATCATGTTCGGGGTGTATGTGATTAAAAAACAAAAAACTTAAATAAAATGCCTAAAAAAGTAAATAAACACACTTAAAAACAACGACCCAGTTTCACGTCGCACTTAAACGCCTCAGTTTCATAATTAACATAAAAACAAAATAAAAAAAGCCGCCCGCGCGCTGCTGCCGCGCCGGTCCATGCCCTGGCCGTCGCCGTAACCGTCTTCAGTGGCCGCCGGTGTCGTCGTCGTCGCTGCAGAGGTCGACGTAGTCCGGCGGCGTCCAGAGATGGGCCGGCGGCCCGCGTTGCACGGGGGCGGCGGGCTGGAAGATGGCCGGTGCCTGCACCACCTCCTCCCGAGGCGAGGCGTCGCGCTCCGGCGACCGCGGCGGCGTGGGCCACCATTTGCCCCCCAAGGCGGCCGCCATCTGCTCCACCGTGCACGACCAGGTCCACCCCTGGCCCACCAGGCCCGGGTGGAAGGCGGCCACTGGCGGCTCCACCTCCTTCGGCTCGGGGATGGCGACGTCGCCGGCCGCAAAGAGGGCCATCGTCTCCTCGAGGCCCAGCCATTGGCGCTCATCGTGCGTGTACATGAAGTCGTCTATGACACACGCCATGATCCGGGCCTCCTCCTCCGCTGTCATGCGAGGAGGTGGAGGTGGCGATGGGGAAGGCGACGGCGTGGGCGTCAGGCCGCGCACCCGCGTATGCCCGCGCACCTCCCGATGTGGCCGCCGAGGCCCTGACACTGTGCCGGCGAAGTACGACACGCGTCGCACATCCTGCTCGTCCTGGAGCCAAGTGTCCCACGGGACGGAGTCGGGGGCGTACCTCTCGTCGTGGAATAGGTCATCGAGGAGGAGGAGGTGGCGTCGCTCGATCTCCTCGCGCCTGGCACGGCCGCTCGCTGGCACCGGCGGGACGGGGACCCGGTCTGCGGAGAGGTGCCAGTTGTTGGGGAGGTGCACGTCGCTCCACGGGACCGGCGTCCTCGTCTCCCAGTACCGCCAGCACACATCGACGGCCAGGTACCGTCGGGCGCGCTCGTCGGCGGCCCTAGGCGCGATAGTGAAGGGGGCAAGCGCGGGGGATCGAATGGAGGAGAGCGGTGGTGATGCAGGCTCCTCCTTCTTGACGGAGCCGGGGCGACGTCCCGAGGAGGAGCCGGCCTCGCGGTCGTGCTTCCCCTTGCGGTCGTGCTTCCAAAGCCCCATGGCTGCGACCGGCCGGCGAGGTCGACGACGGGAAATGGCTAGGGTTTCGAGGGTGTAGGGTTTCGAGGGGGCAGAGAGGGGCCGGAGTGGGAACTGTGGACGACGAGCGGTTCACGCCTTCCCATTTAAGGACGACGACCCTTCGGAGTGCGGATGATAGGTGGGGCCATCCGCCCATGCGCATTTATGTTGGCGGGTGGGAGGTAGGTGGCCGCCTGCCACGCGGCCCTGACGCAGACGTTCGAAACGTCCATTCGCTGTCCGCCGCGACCCAAACCCGACGCAAATTTGCGCTTGAAATGGGTTGGCCCAGACACAAAACAGACCTGATAGGTCTGGGCCGTAGCGCGCTAGACCGCCTCGTTTGTCCGTTTTACCCCAAACAGACGAGCCGGACAAAATGGGTTGCGCGATGGAGTTGGCCTAAACTAGTTGAAACCATCGAGCTTTATGGCGCCGATCGGCCACAAAATGCAAAAAAATGGCATCTTTCCGCGACGGCGCCTTTCCCGTTAGGGGCGTATGGGCAGGATCGGCTCACTTGGACATCCACGAGAGTCCTTTTTCTCGCATGATTATACTGCTCGAAAGCAAATGTTGTTTGCAATTGTTAACCAACCAAAAGAGCATTAGGCGTGCAAAAGGCATAGATCACGGGCCTGCCGGCAGCCAAGATCCTCTCGCTTTTCTGGCTGCTCCAACTCTTCGTTCGTTCATCGCAAACGGTGCAAGAACGAAGGAGTAGTAGTTCAGGCTGCTGCTGCGTTCGTCATCGAGAGGGAACGTGCCAAAAACAAATGCACAACCATCCCATGTCTGTTGTGCAAGGACAGGAATGATTGATGGGATGGGAGGTGTGCAGCAGCGGAAGCACGCACAATGGTACTGTAGAGCGGAGCAGTGTGGCCGACGAGCGTCACGGGATCGACATGGCTTTCCCTTCACGTCTTCTCCGGCCCGGGTTGGGGCAGTCGGGGGCACCCGCATCGGCACCTGGGCGTCCTGCACCTTGCTTTTTCTCGCTCTGTTTGTGGCATTCCACGGTAATTATTCGCAAAACTGCAACGAGTGGAGCAGTAGTCAGCAGCCAGGCCAGGCAAAATTTCATGTTTTGATCCTTTTCTGAAACCTATTCGAGATTTGACCCTAGTTTAAAAAAAATCAAGATCTAACCATTTTGCTACCGCTAGGGACCATGGCGGTAGGGTATAACAGCCTACCGCTAAGGTCGCTGACGGTAGGGTTGAAGCAGGGACGACGGCCATGACGGAGGCGGCGACAACGACGACAACGGTGGCGTCGGCGACTACACGCGGTTCTACAGCCTCCTCGGCATGTAGAACTGCAAGGGCGGTGGCCGGCAAGGAGCGCCGAGGCGAGCGAGACGACAGGCGGACCTAGTAGTGTTTTTTAAATACTTTAAATATGTATTAGTGGACGTGTTTGTGCCGTGTTTGGTTGAATTTGGTTTGAAGTCGCCGAAATATGCATGAACTCGCCGAGTTTGTGCCGTTCAAAAAAATCCCGTGGGCGCCACGACTGGGTGACATCACGCTCCCAGCGCGCGTTTTGCGCCGGTGCGCCCCTGGGAACGATTTTTAGCGCCTCCTGGGGGCCAACGGCTGGAGATGCTTTTAGCCAACGCACGCGCCAGCACGGTGATTTCGCAAAATTCCCTTTACCCACTAGTAAACGTGCATGTGAAAATTCACATGTATAAAAAAGATAGTCCAATAGTAGCAATGAGAAATATGAGGTAATATCATCGTAAGTTATACAACTTGCGTTTGATATTCAGTTTGGTGCTAGAACTTTAAAAATACGGATTTGTGGTCATCTAACTTGACATCACGTGCAAATATGGTCATAAAATACGTGTACGGACGTATCAAGGTGTATGGCCCCACCTGTCAGTGAGTTGGTGGCGCTCGGCTGACTTATTTTTACACAAAACACCCTCACATTTTTTTATTTACGAGAAAAGCTGACCACACTGTACTGCATATTTGTACAAAAACTAACAAAAAAGGGGAGCCTGGAGCCAAACACGCGACCAATGTTCAACACACAATCCACTCTAGCCAACCAACCCTTCCCCGTTCACCTTGATATGTCCCCCCCCCCGGGCCAAACCGTCTGATCCGGCATGGCAATTTTTTGATTTTTTTGGTGGAGATTTGAGTTGGAATAGAAGGAGGGAAGTACATAAGAGTACCGAGAGGATAGTTCTAATGTTATTGCTCAACCCTCTCAAAATGCATCTGTGTGATTTCTCTCTTTTCTCATAATAAGTTGCATGCATATAAGTAACCAGTTGGCTAGTTTGTTGTCATAGTTGCACAGAAATGCAGATGTAGTTGGATTACGCATATACAAATCTCAGTTGGCTAGTCAACTTATGAAGTTGCACAGTGAGGCTAACCAGTTGCACAAACGATGGTATCCAGATGGATACACTATGTAAACCATGTTCAAGCAGTATGTGTGTTTTTTTGTTGCATACTCATGTGTGCTCTGTTGTCACAAGTGTATGCATTCATACATGAGTTTGCAAATCAAAACAGTACATATCCTAGCTGGCTTAGTCACACTTATGCAGTTGTACGCGGAAGGGCTATATAGTTGTAGAGGAGAGGTGTGTTTGCTTTTTCATCATTTTTCATTTATCCTTGTAGCAGTTTTGTTTTGCAATTATAATAACTATTTTTGGGGGGTTTTCCTGACCATGTTCTGTGTTTTGTTTGTTCTATGCAAGGGCCTGTAAACAATTCTTCTCGGCGGAACTCGAAACAACCCGCCAAGCGGCAGCCGCGTCATGCTGATATCAATGGGGAGGAAGAGGATGATGAGGTAAGTATCGTGCAAGGTTTTTGATTCAACGAGTTGTTCTGGGGTAGCGACTCTTGACGAGTCATGTTGTGCCGATCGACTAGTCTTGACTAGTCGAGGTGTTTGTGTCGACTTCTAATTACGACTCATTGACTAATCGTGACTATTCGTTCGACTCGAAAACAGGGGTATCCAGCAAGCAGTGTTGGTGCATTTCCTTTTTTTGCACACACACAAGTAACTTTTTCCATCATCCTTTAGGTTGGTGACCCATTCTGCTTCGTGAAACGGCGGAAACGAAAGGCGACCACGTAGGTTGGAGTTGTAGCTGGAGTTGGCACACCGTCTGCAGCATGCTGAGGTAACATGAAATGGCATTAGGATTTTTTTCTACACAAAGAAACCTGGGATATTATTTTTTACACAGTTGCACAAGAACCAGCTAGGTGTTGGCATCCTGAACTTTTATAGTTGCACAAGAATCAATTAGGAGTTGGTATCCTCTACTTTTCAAATAGCTGCACAATAGTATCATACGAGTTGGCATCCTCGACTTTCATAGTTGCACCAGAACCATTTGGGAGTTGGCAGTCTCAACTTTTTGTATAGTATCATAACAATATCACATGACTTGGCATCCGCAACTATTTTAGTTGCACAAGAACCAATCAGGAGTTGGCATCCCCAATTTTCTTAATAGTTGCACAACAGTGCCACGTGAGTTGGCAACTTCAACTTCTTTAGTTGCACAAGAACCATTCAGTAGTTGACGTCCTCATGTGTTCACATCCATATGATTTTCTAGGTTTGCAGATGCACTTGAATATAGTTACACTACTTATTTGGAAGATTATAATCTGTTTTCTTGTGTTTAGATAGGCTAAATTCATCATGTTCCTCGGTTCAAAATTCATTACATAGCTGCACAAACATGCAACATGATTTGCATGCAAGAGTACTTGCAGTTGCACAAAATAGATGATGTAGTTGCACAACAGCCAACATAAAGTTTATTTTTGGAATTCTGCATACAGATTTTTAGCTAAAACGAAAATGAATCTGAAATTATCTGAGTTGGCATCTTCTACTTTTATATGAGTTGAAGATGCCAACTACTAAAATTCAAACCCCACAACTGATGGATATGGGAGTGTTGTCAGTTGCACACTTGTATTGGTTAAGTTGCACAAATACAAGCCAGAGTTGGTTCATTTTTTCTCAAGCTTCTTTTTTTTGCATCATGCGCAAGTTTTATAGGTTATGGGGGGTGGATGAACTGATATAGATTTGTGCACACAATTCTAAGCTACAAAGTCACATATACTACTGTGTGGAAAGATCAAAGGAAAAAAACACATATACTTCTTGTCTAGTTGGTAGTTATATTTTCATAGTACCTACCATATGCTTTTTTCTTCTTCTTTTGCTATAGTGACACTGGTTATTCTGCATTATGTGTGAAATAAGACTATATGTGCTCTCATATATATATTTTGCATATTTTTTTGCGTTTTGTTGCACACATTGCTGCAAAAGTTGGCTTGTCTTATGATCTAGTTGCACAAAAATTAGTTAAAATTACACAGGTACCGGATCTCCCCATTTTTTAACCTGTTTGTGTTGTCTTCAAGTATGGAGAAACTACTTTTCAAAGAGAAAATTGGCGTGGGGGTGAAAGGGAAAGTCAAGGAGGGAGGATCTGGACAGGAGGAGAAAAGGATCAACCTCTTTTTTCACCCTTGTTGGTCCTGCCTGGTACTTCCCAATCTGTCCTCCCTCTTTCTTCTTTTTTTCGCAGCAAATTGTTCCAGACCATTGTTATTTCACCTTGATTCATCTGCCATGGCAGCTCTGGCGATGGAGATCCAGAACTAGGAGCCCCATGTTTCATGGGGAAGAAGGTGGGGGCAGGAAGGGGCCTGGGGAGAAGAAGTTGGTGGCCAGGAGGGCGTGAGAGCTTCAGGATGGGAGGAAAGGGCACATGATGGCCTGGGGACCGCTTCTAGTGTGTGGTTTGTTGGGTTGGCACGGGTTTATAGCTACTGGTGGAGGGCTTCCCTTTTCTAGGACCGGGGGACCGAATCTTTTATTTTCTGGTGGGCGCTCGGGAACGCTAGGGAGCAGCCGACCGCTCCCTAGACGCTCCCAACTTAAAACTTCAAAGTGCACGCGCACCATCTGGGTGAAACGAGCGGCCGAACGCGAGCCGCTCGATCAGCCTAGATCGCGCGGTCATCGGCGTCAGGCGGTATCTGGTCGGGAGCGGCCGAACGCGCGTGGGATTGGGCCCTCCCACAAGCGCCGCTCTCCTCGTCCAGCCGGTTCGCATCGCGCAGGACGCATCCGTGGCGCGGGCTCCACTTGTCATGGAGAAAGTAGAAAGCACGAAGGGTGAGCCACGCCTCTGTCTCCTTCCCTCATCCATTTTCCTCTCTTCTCAGTTCTCGCCCCATTCGTTCCATTTCTCCCCCAAATCCGACGGACAGAGGCAACCATTGCTGCGGCTACAGCCGAACGAGAAGGGCAAGACCGTCCTGATGTGCAATTGTGTGTAGTGCGAGAGAGCCAGCCAGAGTGACAGGAGCCAGAACAAATTTCCATGCATAGGAACTTGATTGTTGAAATGTCACTTTGTTTTTACCGCTCTGCAAAACTGTCCTGATGTGCAATTAGTATCATTTACATTGTTTTTGCAAGTTTCTGTAGGTAGCTTACCAAGCTGACCGCTTGGTATTTACATTGTTTTACTGCTCCACATGTAAGTACTATGTGTTTCTCAAAAAAAATTAAGTACTGTGTTGATGGCATTATATGTTGATCTCAATGCATCAACCTACCTGGACATGACTACTCGTCCTGCTTAACGGAATCACAGTAGCAGTGCGCGCCTCTACGTGTTTCAGGTAAAAAAAAGATTGGTAAAATAGCTTAAATGGGCTGCCGATGCTAAAAATAAATGTCATTTAAGCTCCACGTTTTGTACATCTAACTTTGCTATCCATACACGATATGCAAACGGCAAGGTTGGTTGGCTAGAGTGGCTTCTGTCGTGAACGGTCGTCACAGGATCGATTGCAGGATATCGCCCATTTTTTCTACTAATTTGACCTTTTTCAGAAATAAAGAAATGTGAGTGTGTTTGTGCAAAAATAAGTCAGCCATTGGTCATCACTCACTAACAGTTGGGCCATACACCCTGATATGTCCGCATGCGTATTTTATGATCATATTTGCACGCGATGTCAAGTTAGATGACCACAAATCCGTATTTTCAAAGTTCTAGCACCAAACTGAACATCGAGCACAAGTTTTATAACTCTCAGTGATATTACCTCGAAAAATATTGAAAACGAACTTATACTTGAATTGAGTTTCAAAAAAGCTATTATTTAGAACATGTGCTTTTCAATGTACCTAAGCATGTTTCTGTACAGAAGTTAAAAAAAACTCATTCTCATTGTTCCGAGCTACTGTTGGTTGTTCTTCAAAATTATGTATCCCACATACATGTGCTCATACTTTTTTTCCTTTTAAATCTCATTAAGGAATAAGTGTATCAGAAAACACGACACTCCTTGGTTAAATCAATTATCAAGAACACATCTACGCTAGCAGAAAAAAATTGCACATTGTCATAACCTTAATCTCATATGAAGTAACATGAGTACAAAACGAATATAAATCTTAAATGACTTGTACATAAGGAGAAAGCAAAGAGATATGCCGTGTCCAATTGTCCAGAAGGAAGAATATGCTCATCGGGAAAAAGAAGAAAGATACAACACTGGTTTGCAAGTTTCCTAATCAAACATATGGTTGGCTTATCTGGATAATCCAAATTGGTATTGCTTGCCAGTAAAATTCCGGGCCGGGGTCTCCAATACTCTGCATAGATGTGATCTATCTGGTGCCTCATTTGCACAAAAGGGTTAGAGAACCATCCAAAGCACAAATCCTAGTAACCTATGGGTTATAACAATTAACCCATACTAAAAAAGACATGTCAAAAGATAAATTAATATATTCCCTTACATATCTTCTCCCAGGCAAGCCAGTATTCTTAGCTCCTGCCTTGTGTCAAAAATTTAAATTATGAGCAATTACAATTTCATATCATAGTCAATATCTGCAGTGTTTGGAGCGTGGGACAATGGCTTGGAGCGTGAGAGCAAACCAACGTATTAAATGTAGCAATGTGGCGCTTGCTCCATGTACACATGATGTATCTTAAGGACACAAGAGATGTATACGACTCAAGGAACTGCATGACAAAAACTGAAGTTGCAGGATCTCTCTCACAACACTACACAATTATTTGGAAACAAAAGAACAAGCACGCCTACGCACACACGTGAGCATGCAGACAAGTGATTTGCATTGCATAAAAATCTTGCAGCCTTTTCTGGTTTTTCTCTCTTATTTACATGGTCAAGTATTGTCATTTAAAATACTACTGAAAAAGAGAGAAAGTAGCTAGTGAGTAGGTATATCGGATGAACCATCCCATGTTCACCTGAACCCAGCCACAACGATGGTGCTTGCACCGGATTCGTGGCATCCCACAAAGCACATGCATCGGTCAGATCTAACTAACCAAGAATTATACCAAGACATGGATATGCACTGGTAGAAAAAGGGCCTGTTGTCCCGGTTCGTAAGGGCCTTCAGTCCCGGTTCCTGAACCGGGACTAAAGTGTCGGTACTAATGCCCTGTCCCTTTAGTCCCGGTTCAATCCAGAACCGGGACTGATGGGCCTCCATGTGGCCTGTGCGCGGAGCCCAGGCAGGAGACCCTTTGGTCCCGGTTGGTGGCACCAACCGGGACCAATAGGCATCCACGCGTCAGCATTTCTGTGGCTGAGGTTTTTGTTTTTTTTTGAAAGGGGGGGGGGTTGGGGGTTTTGGGGGGTTAATTTAGATGTTTCATATATTGTGTTAGCTAGCTATAATTAATAGAGAGAAGTGTCCTCTCTTATGTCCGTGCTTGGTCGACGCTATGTACTATACATACGTATAGAGAGGACTAGACACGCTAGCTAGCTAGTAAGCAAACGAAGGAAACAGAAGATCGTCATGAACATATATGCATACAGAGAGAAGTGATATCGACCACCTCTCCTTCTCCGAGAGATTGGTCGAACAACAAGTTCTCATATATCTATCCGACACTACCGGCTACATATATACAATAATTATCTCTTACAAATATAATCATACGGACTCATGGTCCACATAGTATTCTCCATCTTCAGCGGTCACGTGGTCAAGAAAGAATGCCGCCAATTCCTCTTGAATTGCTCGCATGCGAGCTGGTGCTACGAGTTCATCCCGCTTCGGAAACATCTAATTTAAAGAAGGGGGTCAATACATATATATATGAATGAATGAAACTCAACACAAATGATGGTAATAAAATAAAATTGTGAATGTTGTCATTTACGTACTTCATATTGTTCGTCAGAGTAGCCGCCCCGCTCACAGGTCATGTGGCGGATGGACTCGCAGACGTAGTATCCACAGAAATCATTCCCTTGTTCCTGCCACAACCACTTTACAAGAAATAGAGGTCAATCAAACTGATAAGCAAGAATGCTAAATGGTATTGATGAAACTAGCGCTTGAATCACTAGGAGATGCGCGGAACATGCTACTATAGTACTTACTTTCGGGTGTCTAAATTCCAGCTCCTTCGGCAGTCCCGGAATTTTTCTGGTGAATTTTCTCCAAACCCTGCCGGACAAAGAAAACAATTACTTGATATCAGGAAATGAACAAAGTTGCTGATATGGTGGATAATGACCGATTTAACTTACTTCTTGAGGATTTCAGTCATGTCCGCATACTCCTGGGGATCTTTTCGTTTAGAGTCCAAGACGGTTACTACTCCCTGCTCAAGCCTAATCTCTAGGAGAATATAGTGGAAACTGCACACGCATGCATAACTCATCAATTACATTACTATAACCTGGACTAATATATAAGGGAAACCAAATATGCACAAGACAGTAACACTCACTTGAAGTTGTAAGGAAAGAGTATTATATCTTTGTTTTCATTTTTTTGAATGATCGTAGCAAGTTGGCCTTGGTATCTTCGGGACGATGTTCAACCTCAGTTGCATCCATGAGATATGTGTTAACGAACCCAATATCACTGATTTGTCTTTTCTTCAATTCGGCGATCTTCAATCTGCATAATATAGTGAGGATAATTATAAATACATGCAATGAAAGAGATGAGCTATATAGAGAGACTTAATGACAGAAGTAGTAGTACTTACAGACAGTAGCAGGTGATCGTTGTTTTATCGAGGGCCAATTGATTGAAAAACTGACAGAACTCCTCAAATGGAATAGGCAACAGTTCAATTCCAACGAGGTCATGCTCCGGTTTAACTCTCGCATACAAAGTACTCCTCCCCCCAGACTCTCTGCAGATTTTCAAGTACCAATCATGTAATCTTCGCATCATCGTTGTTAAAGATTTTTCATCTTTGACGAGAGGCTACCCGTACTCATATCTGTGTATCTGCACCTCCATGGGATCATAATGTACATCGTCGGGCAGGTAATCGTCAACATTGCCATAACCGGGCACCATCCTCGGATCGATGATGTCGCTAGGCACCTTGAGCGGGGGGCACGATTGCTTCGCTTGTTCGCCGAGCTGGGCAATTTGTTTCCCAGCTGCTCGTCGTTCTTTCAGCCTTTGATCACTGACTGTACTTCCCGACCGCTCCGCTTCGGCCCATGTCTTTGCAATAATGCGCTCATAGTTGCCTTTCGGCGGAGACTTGGGTGGTTTTGCCAGGGCGGCCAGAGTGCGCTTCACTTTCACCGGATCTACCTTCTCCTCCGGAGGTGGATGTCTCTTTGCTTTCAACCCTTGAAACCAGTCATCCACTTCGGTTCGCGCGATCTTCGCATTCTCCTCCGGGGTCCTCTCGTATGGTAACTTCTGTGGACTCTTCAGAGAAGGACCGAATCTGTATGTCCTCCCGCCTCTGGTTGTACTGCTAGACACCGGCCGAGCAGACGAAGCGATTGTCTTCTTTACTTGCTTACGAGGCGGAGGAGAAGGACTACGACGCGCCGGAGCAGCTGCTGGAGCGGCGGCGGGTCTCTTCCGCCCTTGCTGACAAGGCGGAGAAGGAGGAGGCTGGCTGCTCGGGCGCGCCGGCGCAGGCGGAGTGCCGCCACGCGCCGGAGAAGGAGCCGGCCGAGGGCCCTGATCGTCACTCGCCGGAGGAGGAGGCGGTGGAGGAGGCGGAGTGCCCTGACTCGCCGAAGGAGGAGGAGGAGGCGGAGGCGTCCAGTTCGGAAGGTTGATGAGCTCCTTCCGCCATAGGCATGGAGTCTTCAGAGCAGACCCCAGCCGAGTCTCCCCTTCACCGGTAGGGTGGTCAAGCTGGAGGTCCTTAAATCCCTCCGTTATTTCATCCACCGTCACCCTAGCATATCCTTCTGGAATTGGCCGGCAGTGAAAAGTTGCGCCGGGTTCAGTAGGATAAACAGAGCCAACAGCCGCCTTCACCTTCAAATTCATCCATTGCGTCATAAGGTGGCAATTTTGAGGCTCCGTGATAGCATCCACAGGATAGCTGGCAGGAGCCGTCAAGGCATGCTCCGGCTGAAGCAGCTCGGTGGAAGCCACGCTGCTTCTGCGCTGAGATGGCGGGGTAGCTTCGGGGGAAGCTTCGGCAGTACGTTTGCTGCGATTTGCTTCTCGTTCCTCTATCGCGTCTACCCTTGCTTGCAGCGCCTACATTTGGGTCTGCTACACTTTTTTCCTCCTCTCATGGGATTTGTAACCGCGTGCGTCTGGAAACCCAACCTTCCACGGAATGGAGCCTAGCGTGCCTCGTGTCCGTCCAGGGTGCTCAGGATTCCCGAGGGCCATTGTGAGCTCGTCGTTCTCTCTGTCTGGAAAGAACTTCCCTTGTTGCGCTGCTTCGATATACTGCTTAAGCTTCCTGACTGGTATGTCCATTTGATCGTTCGTCCAAATGCACTTCCCTGTTACAGGGTCCAAGGTTCCGCCAGCCCCGAAGAACCAAGTCCGGCAATGGTCTGGCCAGCTAATTGTCTTTGGTTCGATCCCTTTATCAACCAGATCATTCTCAGTCTTGGCCCACTTAGGCCGGGCTACGAGGTAGCCACCTGACCCCGTGCGATGGTGAAGCTTCTTCTTCGCAGCATTTTGCTTGTTTGTCGCTGATATCTTCTTACTCTTTTCCGATGTCTTGTGGGCCACAAATGCGGGCCAGTGATCTTTGATCTTCTCATATCTGCCCTTGAATTCTGGTGTCTCATTATTTTCGACAAACTTATTCAGCTCTTTCTTCCACCTCCTGAATAGTTCTGTCATCCTCTTAAGAGCAAAAGACTTGATTAATTGCTCTTTAACTGGGTTCTCTGGATTATCCTCTGGCGGTAGGGTGAAATTTGACTTCAGCTCAGTCCAAAGATCATTTTTCTGCATATCATTGACATAAGACACCTCAGGGTCTTCTGTAGCCGGCTTAAACCATTGCTGGATGCTTATCGGGATCTTGTCCCTAACCAGAACCCCGCATTGAGCAACAAATGCGTTCTTTGTTCGGATGGGTTCAATCGGTTGGCCGTCGGGCGCGATTGCTATGATCTCAAACTTTTCATCCGAGCTCAACTTTTTCTTCGGGCCTCGTCTCTTTACCGAAGTTGTGCTCGATCCGGAGGGCTAGAAAAAAGAACAAATACTTAATTAATATGTGTACATACCAAAACAATGAATGCATCAATCAGCTAGTCAGCACAGGCTTAACTAATATATATACCTGGCCGGACTTGGTTCGGTCACCGGACCCGTCATCACGGTCTCCTTCTTGCACCGGCATTGAGTCACCGGAGCCGTCCTCATGTTCTTCTTCTTGCACCGGCATTAGGTCACCGTAGCCAGCTTCCTCACCCTCTCCTTCCAGACCATCGGTCTCGTTGAGAAACAACGAGACGACATCACTTCCTTCTGCGATTATGTCCCTCAACAACGGTTCTTTTGCTTCGTCTCGGGTGGTGTCCATAGTTTCTACAAATATTTACAACATGGCAGTTATTATTCAAACATGACAGATGGATATATTAGTGCCAAACGTAGAACTAGCTACCTAATCGTAGTAAGGAATCATATATATTAATTAGTGGCCTCGACGCTGCTTCTCTAGGGTTTGGGGTGGCCTCGACAATGCTTCAAGGGTTTGGGGTGGCCTCTAGAATGCTTCAAGGAGGGGGTAATATTGACCCCCCCACGTGTTGAAGCTATCGGGAGGGGGTATATATCGACAACGACGACACTACATCTATATGTCCCTCGACGACCCTCGTTCCCAATAAAAAAAGAGGAAGAAGAAGAAAAAAAAGAGGAGAAGAAAGAATAGAGGAGATTCCTCTTCTTTTTTTATCCTCTTCTTCCTCTCATGTTCGAGAGGATCGCCGAGGGGTCGGGAGGTTGCCTAGTGTCAAAGGATTCAACAAAACCATGTCTTCATCATTAGGCGAAAGTAACAGGTGCATGATGGTATGAAGCTCTCCAAAGTTATTTTGGAACGGAGTCCTAGATAGGATAATTCGCTTTTTGGTACAAAGTTCAGCAAGAACCTTTCAAATATCGTTATTTGGAAGGCCTTTGCTGAAATTCATACAAAAAGGCAAATTATCCTATCCGGGACACCATTCCAAAATAACTTTGAAGGACTTCATCATGCCCTGGTTACTTCCGGCTAATGATGAAGCCATGGATTTCTTCAATACTTTGACACTAGGAAATCTCTCTCTCGACCCCTCGGCGATCCTCGACCCCTCGAACCCTCGACGACCCTGGAACCCTCGACCCCTCGGCGATCCTCTTCTTCCTCTCATGTTCGAGAGGATCGCCGAGGGGTCGGGAGGTTGCCTCGTGTCAAAGGATTCAACAAAACCATGTCTTCATCATTAGGCGAAAGTAACAGCTGCATGATGGTACGAAGCTCTCCAAAATTATTTTGGAACGGAGTCCTAGATAGGATAATTCGCTTTTTGGTACAAAGTTCAGCAAGAACCTTCCAAATATCGTTATTGGGAAGGACTTTGCTGAAATTCATACAAAAAGGCAAATTATCCTATCCGGGACACCATTCCAAAATAACTTTGGAGGACTTCGTCATGCCCTGGTAACTTCCAGCTAATGATGAAGCCATGGATTTCTTCAATACTTTGACACTAGGAAACCTCTCTTGACCCCTCGGCGATCCTCGACCCCTCAAACCCTCGACGACCCTGGTTCCCTCGACCCCTAGACGACCCAGGAACCCTCGACCCTCGATCCCTCGACCCTCTACCCTAGTTCCCGACCCTCGACCCCTCGGCGATCCTCGACACCCTCGTTCCGTATAAAAATTAAGAAGAAGAAGAAGAAAAAAGAGGAGAAGAAGAAAGGAATAGCTAGAGGAGAAGATCGAAGAAAAAAAAGAAGAAAACAAAGAGGAAAATAAGAAAGGAATAGTGGAGAAGAAGAAAAAATAGAATATATTCTATTTTCTCTTCTTCTCCACTATTCCTTTCTTCTTCTCCTCTTCTTTTTCTTCTTCTTATTTATTTCTCCTCTTCTTCCTCTCCTCTTCTTCTTTCTAAGTCATGCTTATATACACAGAGTATTGGTCCCGGTTCGTACCCCTCTCGACCCCTCGTCCCTCTCTCGACCCCTCGACGACCCTCGTCCCTGATAACATTTTTTTCTCCCCTTGACCCCTCTCGACCTCTCGTCCCCCTCTCGACCCCTCATCATCATCTATCACCCCCCTCGTTTTCTTTAGCATATATCCATCAACAAAAAAATAATTCATATATAGAAGAAATGCTATATGAACATACATACATATGAGCATATACAGAGAGCATATACATAGCCAAATCTATATACAGAGAGCATATAGATACATACGTACATACATATGAGCATATACATACATACATAGCCAAATCCAAATACATATGAGCATATACATACACATATGAAAAAATTTATCACACACAGAGAGCAGCGGCGACGGCGGTGATGGTCAGAGCGACAGGGATCGATGGGAAGGGGCGGGGAGCTCACTGGGGGCTCGATGGGGAGGAGGCCGGGGACGGGAAGGAGGCCGGCGACGGCGCGGGGCGACGGGGAGGGGGCCGGAGATGGCGCACGCAACGACGAGGAGGAGGCCAGCGACGGCGCACGGAGCGACGGGGAGAAGGCCTGCGGCGGCGCGGGGCGACGGCGACGGGGAGCGGGCGACGATGGGCTCGGGGCGGCGACAACGACGACGAATGGCCTGGCGGCGTCGGGGGCGAATGGGAGCAGTTGGCGAAATTTTCACAAGTGCTACCTTATATACCCAGAGCAATGGTCCCGGTTCGTGGCACGAACCGTGACCAATGCACACCTATGGTCCCGGTTCGTGCCACCAACCGGGACCATAGGTCTCTTTTCAGCAGCCGAAAGGGCGGGAAGCAGAGGCCTATGGTCCCGGTTGGTGGCACCAACCGGGACTAAAGGGGGGCATTGGTCCCGGTTTGTGCCACGAACCGTGACCAATGCCCCCTTTAGTCCCGGTTGGTGCCACCAACCGGGACCAATGGCCTTGTGTTGCCCCGCGCCCAAAAGTTTAGTCCCACCTCGCTAGTCCCACCCTCCCGAGCTCCTCTCAACTTCAGGCTTTCGGACCTAATCTGTCACTGCAATGCATGTGGGCCTACTGGGCCTGCTGCAGGCCTGAATCCTGGCCCATGGTAGGGTTTCTAGTCGTATTCAGGCCGTGGTGGCCGAGTAGGTGGCATTTTTTTTTCTTTTTTTGTTGCTTTATTTAATTTTCTTTTGTTTTTTGCTTTATTTTTTAATTCTTTATGCTTTTAGTTTTAGAAAAATTATAAACTTTTTGTTAATGCCATTAGTTTTCAAATTTGAAAACACTTTTTTGGTTTTTTTGTTTTCTTTGTTGCTTTATTTATTTTATTTTGTGATTAACTTTACTATAAAAATAGTTTTTTCCTGTTTTTTTGATTTGTTTTTTGCATTATTTATTTTCTTTTGTTTTTTGCTTTAATTTTTAATTCTGTTTGCTTTTAGCTTAGCAAAATTATAAACTTTCTGTTAGTGCCATTAG
>NC_041392.1:617357738-617358085 GCF_002162155.2 Triticum dicoccoides
CAGTTTTTTTGTTTTGTTTTCTGCATTATTTATTTTCTTTTGTTTTTTGCTTTATTTTTTTATTCTTTTTGCTTTTAGTTTTAGGAAAATTATAAACTTTCTGTTAGTGCCATTAGTTTTCAAATTTGAAAACACTTTTTTAGTTTTTTTGTTTTTTTTGTTGCTTTATTTATTTTATTTTGTGATTAACTTTACTATAAAAATAGTTTTTTTCCTATTTTTTTGATTTGTTTTTTGCATTATTTATTTTCTTTTGTTTTTTGCTTTAATTTTTAACTATGTTTGCTTTTAGGTTAGCAAAATTATAAACTTTCTGTTAGTGCCACTAGTTTTAGAAAAATTATAAA
>NC_041392.1:617358121-617371924 GCF_002162155.2 Triticum dicoccoides
TTACTATAAAAATAGTTTTTTTCCTGTTTTTTGATTTGTTTTTTGCATTATTTATTTTCTTTTGTTTTTTCTTTAATTTTTAATTCTGTTTGCTTTTAGGTTAGCAAAATTATAAACTTTCTGTTAGTGCCATTAGTTTTAGAAAAATTATAAACTTTCTGTTAGTGCCATTAGTTTTCAAATTTGAATAGTTAAAATTTGAATTCTTTGAAAATTGTTTGAATCACAAGTTTGTGATTAACTTACTGAAAAGATGAGAATAGATGCGCTTATAGAGAAAAATTGATGCACTTCGTGTAAAAAATGGACAATCACTTTCAAATAAACTCTGAAAAAGTTGAAAGTTGGGATGGTATCATAATTTCACCCACATAGCATGTGCATGTACAAAACGGACAATGGTAGCATGTTCGTGTGTTACAAAGTTGGCATGGTATCATCATAATAGTTGCGGGAGAAAGTCTTCACTTTTTCTTCGCTTGTGTCATTTGCTTATTGCGCCGTAACCATGGATAATCTTCATTGTTTATCAGGATGCTTGGGTCAGCCTTGACATTGAAGGGAGGAATTTCATGAAACTTTTCATAATCTTCAGACATGTCTGTCTCGCTGTTCACTCCCAGGATGTCCCTTTTTCCTGAAAGAACTATGTGGCGCTTTGGCTCATCGTATGATGTATTCGCTTCCTTATGTTTTTCTTTTTCTTGGTTTGGTAGACATGTCCTTCACATAGATAACTTGTGCCACATCATTGGCTAGGACGAACGGTTCGTCAGTGTACCCAAGATTTTCCAGATCCACTATTGTCATTCCGTACTGTGGGTCTACCTGTACCCCGCCGCCTAACAGATTGACCCATTTGCACTTAAACAAAGGGACCTTAAAATCAGGTCCGTAGTCAAGTTCCCATATGTCCACTATGTAACCATAATATGTGTCCTTTCCGCTCTCGGTTGCTGCATCAAAGCGGACACCGCTATTTTGATTGGTGCTCTTTTGATCTTGGGCGATCGTGTAAAATGTATTCCCATTTATCTCGTATCCTTTGTAAGTCAATACAGTCAAAGATGGTCCCCTGGACAACAAGTACAACTCATCACAAACAGTGTTGTCACCTCTGAGACGTGTTTCCAACCAACTGCTGAAAGTCTTGATGTGTTCACATGTAATCCAGTCGTCGCACTGCTCCGGGTGTTTGGAGCGCAGACTGTTCTTGTGTTCATCGACATACGGGGTCACCAAGGTAGAGTTCTGTAGAACTGTGTAGTGTGCTTGAGACCAAGAATATCCGTCCCTGCATATTATTGAGTCTCTTCCAAGAGTGCCTTTTCCAGTCAGTCTCCCCTCATACCGCGATTTAGGGAGACCTATCTTCTTAAGGCCAGGAATGAAGTCAACACAAAACCCGATAACATCCTCTGTTTGATGGCCCATGGAGATGCTTCCTTCTAGCCTAGCGCGGTTACGGACATATTTCTTTAGGACTCCCATGAACCTCTCAAAGGGGAATATATTGTGTAGAAATACGGGCCCCAGGATGACAATCTCGTCGACTAGATGAACTAGGACGTGCGTCATGATATTGAAGAAGGATGGTGGGAACACCGGCTTGAAACTGACAAGACATTGCGCCACATCACTCCTTAGCCTTAGTACGATTTCTGGATTTATCACCTTTTGAGAGATTGCATTGAGGAATGCACATAGCTTCACAATGGCTAATCGGACGTTTTCCGGTAGAAGCCCCCTCAATGCAACCAGAAGCAGTTGCATCATAATCACGTGGCAGTCATGAGACTTTAGGTTCTGAAACTTTTTCTCTAGCATATTTATTATTCCCTTTATATTCAACGAGAAGCCAGTCGTGACCTTCGTACTGAGCAGGCATTCAAAGAAGATTTCTTTCTCTTCTTTCGTAAGAGCGTAGCTGGCAGGACCTTTATACTACTTCGGAGGCATGCCGTCTTTTTCGTGCAAACATTGCAGGTCCTCCCGTGCCTCAGGTGTATCTTTTGTCTTCCCATACACGCCCAAGAAGCCTAGCAGGTTCACGCAAAGGTTCTCCGTCACGTGCATCACGTCGATTGAGGAGCGGACCTCTAGGTCTTTCCAGTAGGGTAGGTCCCAAAATATATATTTCTTCTTCCACATGGGTGCGTGTCCCTCAGCGTCATTCGGAACAGCTAGTCCACCGGGACCCTTTCCAAAGATTACATAGTATAAATCATTGACCATAGCAAGCACGTGATCACCGGTGCGCATGGCGGGCTTCTTCCGGTGATCTGCCTCGCCTTTGAAATGCTTGCCTTTCTTTCGACATTGATGGTTTGCCGGAAGAAATCGACGATGGCCCAGGTACACATTCTTCCTGCATTTGTCCAGGTATATACTTTCAGTGTCATCTAAACAGTGCGTGCATGCGTGGTATCCTTTGTTTGTCTATCCTGAAAGGTTACTGAGAGCGGGCCAATCGTTGATGGTCACGAACAGCAACGCCTTAAGGTTAAATTCCTCCTGTCTGTGCTCATCCCACGTACGTACACCGTTTTCATTCCACAGCTGTAAAAGTTCTTCAACTAATGGCCTTAGGTACACATCAATTTCGTTGCCGGGTTGCTTAGGGCCTTGGATGAGAACTTGCATCATAATGAACTTCCGCTTCATGCACATCCAAGGAGGAAGGTTATACATACATAGAGTCACGGGCCAGGTATTGTGATTGCTGCTCTGCTCCCCAAAAGGATTAATGCCATCCGCCCTTAAAGCAAACCATACATTCCTTGGGTCCTTTGCAAACTCATCCTAGTACTTTCTCTCGATTTTTCTCCACTGCGACCCGTCAGCGGGTGCTCTCAACTTCCCATCTTTCTTTCGGTTCTCACTGTGCCATCGCATCAACTTGGCATGCTCTTTGTTTTTGAACAGACATTTCAACCGTGGTATTATAGGAGCATACCACATCACCTTCGCAGGAACCCTCTTCCTAGGGGGCTCGCCGTCAACATCACCAGGGTCATCTCGTCTGATCTTATACCGTAATGCACCGCATATCGGGCATGCGTTCAGATCCTTGTATGCACCGCGGTAGAGGATGCAGTCATTAGGGCATGCATGTATCTTCTCCACCTCCAATCCTAGAGGGCATACGACCTTCTTTGCTGCGTATGTACTGTCGGGCAATTCGTTATCCTTTGGAAGCTTCTTCTTCAATATTTTCAGTAGCTTCTCAAATCCTTTGTCAGCCACAGCATTCTCTGCCTTCCACTGCAGCAATTCCAGTACGGTACCGAGCTTTGTGTTGCCACCTTCGCAATTGGGGTGTAACCCTTTTTTGTGATCCTCTAACATGCGATCGAACTTCAGCTTCTCCTTTTGACTTTCGCATTGCGGCCTTGCATCGACAATGACCCGGCGGAGATCATCATCATCGGGCACATCGTCTGCTTCCTCTTGATCTTCAGCAGCTTCACCCGTTGCAGCATCATTGGACACATCGTCTAATTCCTCTTGATCTTCACCAGCTCCCCCCGTTGCAGCATCACCGTATTCAGGGGGCACACAGTTGTCATCGTAGTCTTCTTCTTCGCCGTCTTCCATCATAACCCCTATTTCTCTGTGACTCGTTCAAACATTATAGTATGGCATGAAACCCTTGTAAAGCAGGTGGGAGTGAAGGATTTTCCGGTTAGAGTAAGACCTCGTATTCCCACATTCAGTGCATGGACAACACATAAAACCATTCTGCTTGTTTGCCTCAGCCGCATCGAGAAACTCATGCACGCCCTTAATATACTCGCGGGTGTGTCTGTCACCGTACATCCATTGTCGGTTCATCTGCGTGCACTATATATAATTAAGTGTCCAAATTAATAGAAGTTCATCATCACATTAAAACCAAAGTGCATACATAGTTCTCATCTAACAACATATAGCTCTCTAGAGCATCTAATTAATTAAACCATACATTGAAACTATGTAAAACATTTCAATGCAAAAACAAATGCGATCATAATCACAACCAAGGTAACAATTGATCCAACGACATAATGATACCAAGCCTCGGTATGAATGGCATATTTTCTAATCTTTCTAATCTTCAAGCGCATTGCATCCATCTTGATCTTGTGATGATCGACGACATCCGCAACATGCAACTCCAATATCATCTTCTCCTCCTCAATTTTTTTTTATTTTTTCCTTCAACAAATTGTTTTCTTCTCCAACTAAATTTAACCTCTCGACAATAATGTCGGTTGGCATTTCCAATTCACATACATCCTAGATAAATAAAATCTATGTCACGCTGGTCGGCATAATTTTCATAAACAATAAATGAACCAATAGTTATAAAGATAATATACATACCACATCCGAATCATAGACAGGACGAGGGCCGACGGGGGCGGATACCAAAACCATCGCACTATATAAGATGCAATAATAAATGTAAGAAAATGATACAAGTATCTATCTAAACATACAAGTAAGAATATTTTTCCTTTCAGAAAGAAGATAAGAACAAGAGGCTCACCACGGTGGTGTCGGTGATGAGATCGGCGCGGGTGATCGACGGCGGTGAAGACGGGGACGGGGCGTGACGGACCGCTAAATCTAGACAAATCTCGAGGAAAATGGAGCTTGGAGGTCGAGCTTTGAGAGGAGAAAGCTTAAGTAGTGTGGCTCGTGCATTCCATCGAACACCTCATGTGCATAGGAGGTGAGCTAGAGCACCACAAAGCCCTCTCCCCCTCGGCCAGAGAAAAACAGAGCACTGAGGTGCTCTGCTCGCGAGCGAGGGGTATATATAGGCACCTCATTGGTCCCGGTTGGTGACATGAGCCGGGACTAAAGGGGAGCCTTTGGTCCCGGTTTAAGCCACGAACCGGGACCAATGGTGGTGGGCCAGGAGCGAGGCCCATTGGTCCCGGTTCATCCCACCAACTGGGACCAAAAGGTCCAGATGAACCGGGACCAATGGCCCACGTGGCGCGGCCGGCCCCCTGGGCTCACGAACCGGGACCAATGCCCACATTGGTCCCGGTTCTGGACTGAACCGGGACTAATGGGCTGACCCGGCCTGGACCAAAGCCCTGTTTTCTACTAGTGATGCACACATTACTTTGTTGTTATTGGCAGAAAAATAAAATTAATAATGCTAGGGACTGTGCAAAACGGGATTACATGCACATAAAAAACTGCCCAGACTTGAACTGCGAAGGAAATCGCTCCAGTTACACCCAAATGAGCTGAAGCTCACATGGTGGCGTCCACCATGACCGCCACCACATTGGAGGCATTGGAGGCGTAGCCGAGTCTCCCACAACTGATATCAATTTGTATGCTAATATTTTTTGGGATAAGCTGTAGCTGGGGAGGCATACAGAACCAGAACTAAATAGGATCGATGCACCATTGCCTACACTGGTCAACTGATTATTTAGTGATACATTGTGAGGCAACAAGAAGCAAGTACCCAAAAACACTGATTATTTAGTGATACACTGAGCAGCAACAAGAATCAAGTACTGAAAAACTGTAAGTATAGAACATACAAGAAAGTAAGTAAACCAATCCAGACTTTACATATCTGGTCAGAGTAGCCGCCATATGAATAGAAAATCAAATGAAACTTACTTGCTTCCTCCTCTTGGTTCCAACTTCCAATCATCATCGTCATCAAACTCGATATTCTGCAGAGTGCGGCCATGTGAGCCATGTTTGCAATATGGAAGACAAAGAAATGATACATCACTGGTCTATGATTTCATAATGGATACCCTTTCATGTTTGTCCATGTGAAAGAACACACATACATCATACAGTTTCGCCAAAATCATGAGCCTTTTAAAACACTTATTTCTACCACAATGAATACCTCAGTGCATAAAGATTCGGAGTACTAAACTATTTATAATTGTCATCCCAACTTTCTTCCTTTTCCACTCCTCGCTTTCCTTATATCACCGTCCTTTTCGATATTGTCCTCTCCATACTATTAAGTAGCCAATGTCTATCAGCACAATGGCATAAGCATAATCTTACTATTTCCGTAATGTGCAATAACAAACAGAGTATAAGACTACAAAGCAGTAAATATTGTATCTACAATAGGAAGATGTTTTCCAGATTGATTCCAACAACTCAAAAGTAAAACTAAAAGGTAATGATGTATTTCCTTGAGCTTGCCTTCAAGATTCTCAAATAGTTCAATTGACTGGCAAATAAAGATGGCAAGATCCATGTAAAGGATCAACGTATGCACACCTTAATAATATCTAGCCTAGAAGTGTTCGTTTAAGTTTCACTGCTGCAATAGACATGCCAATAGGATGGAGTAAACAAAATAGTTTCCTGAAAAAAAAGATCCCAGAAGATGTCATAGGCATGAACAGAAGTTTGCGGCAGAATAAGCTACATTAATTCTAGCAAACCCGCCACTCCATCTCACCAAACTGTTTTCTTAATTGGTCGCCCTCATCTTGAACTTGAGAGGAAAAACAATACTAACTATCTATTCTGCTAAAAACACATAGAAAATAACAGAAATAGTATTTACTTCAAGACTACCATGTTGTAGTTCTGCAGGAAAATTTGCAGGAATCAGTCTGAGGATTGATGCAGGAGCTTCACATTTGCCTTTTATTTCACGCCTCGGTATCTCTGCCATCATTCTGGAATTTTCATGACAGGGGCTTCGTTGTTCCATTCATGCAGTTGCATACATCCATGTAGGACAGAAATATCATAGCTGTTGAAAGAAAATATGCGTCAGCATTACAAGTTAAAACTGAAAGGCGGATAGTAGGAACATGAAAGGCAATGTGCGTCAGCATCACAAGACCAAACCAAAAGGCTGGGTGGATATGGTGGTAGTTCCATCCACATAAACCTGCACAAGAAGCAAGTTGAATGCCTTAGAACACAAACAGACATGCACGATCACCACACTTCCAGATAAGATTAATTCATGAATGAAACCAGAGGCACGCGCACGCAGACAAAACCTTTTAGATGAGAAATTGAGGATCCTGAGGAGGGGGGACAAGTGTGTGGCGGGTTGTGCCACCTCTCGACGTTCGAAGGGCGCCACCAGATCCCATTCCCCACGGGAGGGCAGGGCATCCCCGGGCGATAGATGAGAGGAGTGTGTCGCCTCCGCTAGGGGAGGGCAGGGCAAGGGAGGGAAAGAGTAGCCGACTCCATCGAGACGGGAGAGAGAGAAAAAACCTCGTCCAAAGAGACTGCTCGGAGATGTGCTCATCGCCGGCAACGACCCCACCCCCTTCGTCCTTCTTCCAGGCCTCCGCCGCAGAATCTTTGCTGCGAGTCTCTGGTGGAGTGAGCGACGGCAACTGCTGGGGGTGGGGAGCGCGGTGACCGGCGGAGCAGCGGGGCATCCGGCGTCCCGTGAAGCAGAAGAGGGAGCGGCGGGCCGCGGCAGATAGGAGCAACCGATGGGAGAGCGTGGGGTTGTGGTGGGGGGATTTTTTTTCTTCGAGCCTCGGGGGGAAGGGATTACAGGGGTCGGTCGCGGGATTAGTGGGTTGAGCTACCGTGTTTGATGCTAAAACATTAGGATAATTTGGATCGTTAGATTTTTTGATTGGATGAATGAGATGAATTGGTTCTCCGTCCTTTCGTGCTTTTATAGGGGTAGTAGATACACTTTGTTATGTCGTCAACGGGCGTCGGCGATCGTGATTTCTCGTGGAAAGCGCCGCAGCCTTTTCCGTTTCGTCGACTCTGCTTTGCCGCGGAAATATCAAGCGATCGAAGTACGCAGAACTCGTTTGCGTCGGCAAGGGTCGCGCGGAAATCGTTTGGATTTGCAGTGCTACTCCAGATTACACTGTCAGATTCAGATAGCAGTTCAGCGTGTTACGCTTAGCCAGCGGTGCGGACTTGCCGGGATGGTCTACAAGTATGGTTAGACGATAAAACAATGGATAATAAGATGGTTAGGCCAACTGAGCATGGACGTACCGGCAGTACGTTCGGAGAGCGACTGGACTCCTAATCCGTACTAATAGCCCCCTAAAATGGTGTAGCTAATCCCTGCCACTTGTAGACACGACCCCTGGAAAACGGCGGGGGTATACAATTCTGGCGCTGACGTGGGCACCTGCTAGTGCGTGTCCGGATTGCGACATCGACAGGACACTACGACCTTGGCATAAAAAAACTTGACATAGAAAAGAGACGACACTAGGAGAAAATGAGTAATCCTACGGTCCTACCGATCTTGCGAATGTTTTTTTTTTTGCGGATGTTGCGAATGTTATTTCGGGACCGGCAAGAAGGAATAAACACATGGGTGCAACTGCTCTCTCGGACAGCACAAAACAACGAACACGCCGAGAAATAATGGAGCGACGGTGGTGCACCGGATCGAATAGCTGCGAAGTTGCGCGCCATGTTTTATAGACTCGGGGTCTTGACTCGAGCAATTGCCTAATTGGATGGATGATTGGCAAAGAAATAAGATGCCGGAGAGGAAAGTCGACAACTCGTTATACGTGCAACATTACCTCAGATGCACAATCGTTTGTTTAACTAAAGAAGATGGGAAGTTTGGAATGAATAAATTTCACATAATAAAGCCCACACTAAAACCGGAAAAAATAAGCGGTCCGATATACAATGGCCCTGTTTGGATACTCTAACTCAGTTAGAGGTTAGAGTTAGATTCTAACTTTAAACTAACCTAGACTAACTCTAACCAAAGAGCTGTTTGGATCGTAGGGTTAGATTGACAATAAATATTATTTCTCAATTATTTAACTACTTTGGACCATGTTTGAATGGAAGGGATAACTTTTTTTACTATTTTTTCTAGTGGGCCTAGGAGAACTAACCCAAATAAGCTCCTTTAGCGTGGGTTAGTTTTTTGAGGTGGGTTAGATCCAACTAACCCAAACTAACTCACCATATTTAGATACTTTCGGGTTATTTAAGCCCCAACTAATTAAAACTAACTCTAACTTAGGGATCCAAACAGGGCCAATCTCGAATGTGTTGGAGTAGTAGTGCCATTTGTATAAAAAACAAATACGAGCATGTACAGAACAGTGGAATTTCCTGTAGGCCGTGCTCGGTGCTGTGGTGCGGCACGGTGGTGTGGGTCCCAGCTCGGCTTTGGTGTCCCCGGAAACGCGCAGCGTGGGGCCTCCCAGGTTTGACCGGACGACCCGGACCGCGAGGCGTGTGTCGGGGCTGACAAGCTTTTGGTTTTCCACCTGGAGATTCGTGTGTGATTGGACGGGGCAAGCCCGTGACGTTGCTGGGTGGGTCAAGAGTGAGTAATTACGGTCTCGCTTCCGAATTCCCAGGTCTCCGTCCGGTGCTGCGTGCTCGACTACTCCTACTCGAGTGCTGGACTGCTGGTAGTACTCGGTTACGTGTTTCACCGTGGTTTCTGTCTTTGACGAATGCAGGGTTTGAGAATCGTATGGCTTGGCTGGCCGGCTTCGTGTGAGCACAAGTGATCCTCCAAGGACCGACGACGGCCTGCGGACGGCATCGGAACGCAACGCTGGCATTTCTGACGGCCATGGCTTCGTTCGCGCAGCAATCCATTGCATCCGAGATTTCCGGAGAAACGGACAATAGAGGCTGTCCGATCGACATGCTCTTTTACTTGAGCGGAGCCCGAGTCCGATCGTTATGCTAGAACTGAACTACCCCTGTTTTCGACCGAAAAAGAAACTCCCTCCGTTTGAAAATAGATGATCCAATTTTATACTAAAATTAGTATATAATTGAGTCGTCTATTTTAGAACGGAGAAAGTAATAACCGAAAACTTTGTGTCCTTAGTTCTGCTGGTGCGCACCGATCCGACTAAGGCCAACTTCACCGCGCGACCCTATCATGTCTGCCCCCGTCCGTTTGGGGTAAAAGGGACAAACGAGACGGCCCAGCGCGCGGGCGCAAACGGACAAATGTCCGGATTCCGTCCGCTTTCGACCCATCCCGGCCCAAACTTGCGCTCGGTTTGGGGTGAAACGGACGCGCGCGGACGGCCTCGACGCACGCCCTTATCCCCCCCGTGGCCCGCCTGTCGGGGACACTAGCAGTCCCTCCGCTCCCAACGCTTCACCCTCTCTCCCCGCCCCGCCCCGACGCCGGCGTCGCCGCTATTCTCCGGCCGCCTCCTCACCGCGCAGCCCCCCCGCCGTCCGTACCGAACCACGTCTCGACATGGCCGCCACCACGCCCGCGCTTCCGCCGTAGTTTTGGTCGTCGATCGGAGGAGGTTTGGCCCTCGCTGTCCTTGCCGGTGGCAGAGGGGACACGACTGCCAGCGACGTACCACGGCGACCGAGGCAGATTCCCACGAGAGCTCCAGAGCGGCCTGTAGCCGGCCGGCAACCACCCTGCTGCGTCGAGGTGATCATCGCGGCCTCTTCGCCACTACGAGCGCAAGGTGTTCGACCTTTTGCCAACAAAGGTATGGACAGTGGAGACGAGTTTTTCTACCATCACTTCCTTTGTTCATCGGACGATTCGTCGTCGGATGATGACGATCTTGTGGTGGCTGCACTGGTCGTTCATGACCATATTCAACGGCAGCTTCCTCGGTACAGGGGGTCAGTCCCTGGCCGTGCTCCCAACCTGAACCGCAACAGGGAGAGAGGCCACACCCTGCTCTATGCAGATTACTTTGCCAACACCCCGCTTTTCAGGCCGGATAAATTTCGTCGTCGTTTTCGTATGGCCAGGCATGTGTTCAATCGTATCCAAGAGGGAGTGGTTGCTCATCACCCATACTTCGAGTGCAAGACGGATGCCCTTGGCAAGCTTGGATTCTCCTCCTACCAGAAATGCACCGCGGCCATCCGCATGCTTGCATATGGAATTCCAGGCGATCTGATGGATAAGTATGTGCGTATGAGTGAGACAACATGTCTGATGTCAATGTACAAGTTTTGCCAGGCTGTGATCGAGGTCTTTGACCCAGAGTACTTGAGGCAGCCAACTGCCGCTGATACAGAGAGATTGTTGGCGACCAACGCAGCTAGAGGCTTTCCAGGTATGCTTGGCAGCATAGATTGTATGCACTGAAAGTGGAAGAACTGTCCATTTGCTTGGCAGGACCAGTACAAGGGGCATGTTAACGGGTACACTATCATATTAGAAGCGGTGGCATCACAATATCTTTGGATATGGCATTCTTTCTTCGGCATGGCAGGTTCTCACAATGATATCAACGTGCTGTAGCGTTCTCCAGTCTTCGCGAGGCTTGCAGAAGGCCACTCCCCACCTGTCAACTTTGAGATCAACGGCCACCATTACAACAAGGGATACTATCTAGCAGATGGTATATGTACTCAGTGGTCAACTTTTGTGAAGACAATCTCGAAACCCCAAGGTGAGAAGAGAAAGAGAGTGTTAGAAAGGATGTGGAACGTGCTTTTGGTGTGCTTCAATCCCGGTGGGGTATCGTTCGAAACCCTGCACTGTCATGGGATGAAAGGAAGCTTTGGGAGGTGATGACTGCTTGAGTGATCATGCACAACATGATCGTCGAGGACGAGCGTGATGAGAGTATCTTCGACCAAGGATTTGATTATCAAGGTGAAAATATTGAGCCCCTGCACCAAGACCCGGCCACATTTGAACAGTTTGCCCAATTCCACCGTGAGATGCGTGATTTTGGCACACTCATGTGAATCTTCAAAATGACTTGGTTGAGCACGTGTGGGATCACGTTGGCAACCAATAGATGTATTTGTCCATTTTATGTTCAGTCAAGACAATTTCGATTTGGTTGTAAAACTATTTTATTAAAGACAATTTCAATTGGGTTGCAAAACTATTTTAATTTTTAGACAAATATTTGGGTTCGAAACTAGTTCTAATGCAAATTTGGGTAATTCTTGGCCCTGACGGACAGGATGCGGCCGCGCGCTGGGTGCGCGGCCACCGCATCCTAGGACAGGCCCGGACACGACCCCAAATCCCTACCCAAAGGGACAAAAACAAGACAAAACGGGCATCCGTTTAGGGTTACGCGGTGGAGTTGGCCTAAGTAGGAGGCAGGAGACACTTGACCTTGAGACCGCGAGAGGGCAAAACATTCCCATGTGAGGCTGTCATGTGGAGGGAGGATGCCAACAGAATCCAACTCCGACGCCGGTAGTGTGCACACTCTGGCCTGCCTCCTGATTGCCTGTAGATGCGCCAATTCACTGGCCGCCCTTGACTTTTGTTCCGATCGTCGTACCTTCGCGGGGATTTCAGATCCCACCTGCCTCTACTTCTCTGCTAATTCTATTCCTTCTGGTGTACGCAAATCACATCTAGAAAGAAAGAGTAGTGCGATTATTTTGTTGGAGATTTTTTTAGGGTAATTATTTCGTTGGAGATGACGCTGGCTCTTGGACGTTCAGGCTCCGGTTTGGTCGATCAAGCTAGGGCCCAGCCCAACCCAATCATAGCGTGCCACCGACCATGTTGGAAGGAACTAACCTGCAACACCATAGGAGTATCGTTTCCGGCACATTCTTATGTAACATCCCAAGTAGCAGTTACCATGTGGGCTCTCTAGTATGCTCATCGGCAGGCACTCCATGAAAACATCTTCCAAAGTCCTCTGAGCACGCATAACTTCATCATGAGATACATCAGAGAGTTGGAGGACTGCAAACCGAAGAAGAGTGCTCCGCATTCAGCTCCGAATGTTGTACAACCAAGGCAGAGGTGGATCTCTCCACTGCCGGGGTTCGCAAAGATAAGAGTTGATGGAGCGGTCTCGAGAGACAACCTGCATGGCTCGTTCAGCGCAATCTGCAGAGGCTCCTATGGCCAGTTTTTGGGTGCATCAGCAATCAAAATACAGGGGGTCACGGAGCCCGCAACTCTCGAAGCACTGGCTTGCCGGGAGGCGCTAGCACTAGCTTCAGACTTGGCCCTGTCCGATTTCATTGTGGCAGACGACATCAAGAATGGTACGGGAGGGACGTATGCTAGCATCGTCAAAGAGATTAGTGAAACGTCAAGAGACTTTCATCAATGTACCTTCATCTTCGAAGGTAGATCCACCAATATTGAGGCGCATAGTCTCCCTAAGCACGCTTTCGGTCTGGATCTTGGGCGCCATTTGTGGCTTATAAACCCACCAGACATTCATTGTATCCCTATGAACTTATTTGAATAATAAAGTGTGTTTAGACTCAAAAAAAATGTAACATCCCAAATTTTTAATTTGGAATGTTATACATTAGATCATCAATGCATACCATATTTCTTTTGCATTTTTTGATTGATCCTAGAAATTCTACGCAACTCAATGACCCCTGGAGAGAGTTGGGGATTTCGATATTTTCATATTTGAGTTTTCTCAAATTTTGAGAATAGGATCATTTGATTTTATTTATTTTATCATCAATTATTTCTATTACAAAAATTTGAAAGAGAGAATAAAATGACTTTCCCAAAATAGAGAAATACTGACGATTTAATAATAAAATCAAATAAGTTTTTTTTGGAGTTTTTTGGTGTTTTATTTAAATTTAGGAAAAAAATGCGTTTTTTAAAATTGCATTTAGGTCCCAAAGAAATGTTCACCTTGTGAGGCTTGATTTTATAAGCCCGTGAAAATTTATTTCGGAATTTTTTGAGTCCGTTTAGCTTTTCTTTTTCTTTTTCTTCCGAGCGGAATTATTTAAAAAAAAAACCCGCGCCCGACTGGGCCAAGGGCCCAGCCGAGCCAGGCCGGCCCAGCCGCCGCCGCCTCCCGCACGACCGCGCCGCCGCCGCCGAGTCCGGCTCGGGCACGCCACCCCTGCTGCCTTGCCCCCTCT
>NC_041392.1:617372586-617380712 GCF_002162155.2 Triticum dicoccoides
GCCGCTACCGCTGCCGAGCCGCCCCGCCGCCCCGCATAGCCGCCGCCGCCGCCGGAGCCCCGCCCCGCCCGCTGGAGTACCTCGCCGGAGGTATAGCCGCCGTCGTACGCCGTTCAGTTTTTTTTAAGAAACCGCCTCGGGTTTTTTTTCGAAACCCTAGATCGTTTTTTTTCTCTGGTTTACTTAATTAGTGAACGTTCACCGATTCGTTTTTTAACGAACGCGTTCATCGTTTAGTTTCAGATAACGAACGTTCGTTCGTTAATCTGTTCTTCGTTTTTCTTTTCTCGGATTAAATCCGCGATTTTCCTGATCGCGATTTCTGATCCGATTTTCGTTTTAGTTTAACTTTTCGCTCGTTTATCGGAATCAGGCGATTCAAGCGCATAGAGTTTCATCTCGAAACCCTCTATCCGTTTAACCAACTTAAACAAGATTTTGCTACTGTAAAACTTGCCCTAGATCCAGATTACTAGAACGAAGTTGTTTTCTTTCGCTGTTTGACTTTCGTTGCTTCGTTCGATTTGATTCTTTTTGCCAACCGGAGTTCTTAAGTTGAACCTTCTGGTTAGATCTCTTATTTGAGTTTTACCTGTGCATTAGATGAGTACTTATTGTATGCTCGTTTGTTTGTTTGCGATAGAGTACCCGGAGTGCGCCGCCTGTTACTTCGAATCGTTAGGTTTCCCGGATCATCAGCAAGGGAAGTAACACTTTGATCATACCTTTTCTACTATCCAGTTTTATTGCATTAGATCAATCCTCACACATTGCATAATTATGATCTAATTAAATTATGGGATGGGAAGTAGATGAGGCAGTACCTATTACCTGTTAATTATCAAACCTTTGGGAGTTACTTCTACGTTTGCTTATTATGCCATGCTATGCTAGTAGACGTGGATTGAGTGAGTGAAATCCATTGACAGATGTGAGATTGATAATTAATGGTTTATCTAAGGTGGCAACTTAAACACACATCTGGGTGGATTGAGGCACCTGGGTATTCCAGGACTTGCCTGTTTTCTTTTGGACCGCCACCCAGGCTCAAAGGGATCATAAGACTATTCATACTAGAAACTTCCGTGTGCAGCCACAAGCTATTATGGGCTCTAGCATAGTTGACTAAGTTGTGTGAACTCTTACAGTGGTAGACTAGCAGATGTAGGGGATTTAGGTGGTACGGTCTACCCGATCGTAAGGTGCTAGCGCTTCTGAAAGACTATGTCTCGGTCATCCATCTTCTCAAACACCCTGTAGTGCGAGAAACCAAACGGAGGCGATCGAGTCTTTTGGGGAAAAGTGTGCAAACCTCTACAGAGTGTAACAAATTAATTATGATTAGCCGTGTCCCCGGTTATGGACATCTTGAGTATCTAGTACCTGGATTATCATGTGAATCTCAACATGTTACTCTAAATTAATTTTGTTGGGTTATGTTTAATGATGATGCTTAATTAGGATTGAAAATGCTGTCAACCATTCTCAATGTTTAACAACTACCATGATAGTTAAATAAATTATATTTCTTTGAAGTAGGGAAAAATTGGCTTTACGCAAAAACTGTAACCATAGAGCTTTCCACCAGCCAAATATGCATATAGTATAGCTGTTCATTCCATTACTCTCTATATGTTACCTTGCCAGCATATTCCATGTGCTGACCCGTTTCGGGCTGCAACGGTAATGTTGCAGACTTTTCAGACGACGATTAAGGAGTTTTAGGTCGTGGTTCTATACTCAGTGATGCCGCTGGAGTTGATGGACTCACTTATCTTCTAAGCCTTCCGCTGTTATAGTTATTAGATGGCCTTAAGCCATATTTATTGTAATAAGTTCTCTTTTGAGACACTCGATGTAATAAGTGTGTGATTGCTACTCTGCTATAAATTCTCCGAATACTGTGTGGTGTCAGCATTACTGATCCAGGGATGACACCGGAGCACAGAGATCAGACTGTTTGAGGTCTGGTCGCTACAGAGATGGTATCAGAGCACACGCTAACTGTAGGACACGACCACTAAGCTAAAAGACCTAGATTACTATTCACTCTCTTTTCTTCTGACTCCTCATCTTTTCTACTCTTTAGGATGGCGGATGCAAGGAACAAGTTCACACAACCGGATGAAGATACACCCTTTAGACGCCACTTGAAGGAAGTCACTAGATACCTGAACATAGGAGTACCAAGCTTCACGGGAACCTACAACGCCACTTTACCTAAAAAAGAGCACTAAATGATTCAAGTTCAAGTTCCAGGAAGGACGTTCATGCCAGTCACTGAGCCCATAGAGTTTTCTTTTCATGCACCAACTTGGAGTCTAGGAAAGAGCATGGAAGCTCACATCGCCATGGGACGCATTGGAGAAGTCTACCGCAAGGATCTCAAGGATACTATCTACCAGATTTGTGGGCGCCGAGATGAACACTGGGAGATGATCAGCACCAGGAAGGATAGATCAATTGCAGCTTTTATCCAGGAGCTAAACCAGCACATTCGACGACAGGAGAACCAGATGTGCACCGACATGATAGATCTGAAGAAGGCTAAGACTAGAATGAAGGAACTGGAGGAAGAATTCAAGGCTACACATGAAGATTATGAAGAGGAAATTGAAGTATTGGTGGAGAAGAATGACGACCTGATCAAGAAGATTGGAATATTTATGCGAGGCCCGACACCCGTAGATGAAGACGAAGAACCCAAGGAGATTAGCCCGGAAGACTACATCATCATCGACGACACCGACTCGGAACCAGATAGTAGCGATGAAGACTATGTTGATGAAGCTGGAGCAGATATTATGGAGTCAACGACCGAAGAATATTTCTAGTAGACCACCTCCTCAGTAGTAGTAGTCCACCATGTTAATATAGTAGCCCGAGCACTTTTGCGATAGTTAGATCGATTGTATGCCCTTGTTTGATTGAATGAAGTGAATTGTTTGCTTTTGCCTCATGTGCATATGGGTAGTGTTTTCTCTTTAGACCCCCTCTATTCTTACATCTCATCTTTTCTAAAATCCTCAGATGCCTCCGAGACGTGACCCCGGTTTTGCTTTCCCATCGGAGCTCACCCAGTTGATCCAGCAGCAGAACACATTGATGCAGTTGCTAGTCTAGAATCAGAATCAGGGGAACAACAACAACAACCCACCACCACCACCACCACCTGTTGACCACTTAGCCCGTTTTATTAGGCTAAATCCGCCGGTATTTTTCAGTAGCACTGAGCCGATAGTAGCAGATGATTGGCTCCGCAAGACAGCTAGGGAGTTGACCACAGCAGGATGCACAGATGCGGAGAAGGTGAAGTTTGCCGCACATCAGTTAGAAGGACCCGCAGCATCATGATGGGAGAATTTCACAGCCACTTTCCCAGTAGACACTGTCACATGAGACCAGTTTCAGCAGGCTTTCCGTACTGCCCATGTTTCAGCAGGAGCTATGGCCATGAAGAAGCGTGAGTTTCGCAACTTGCGCCAAGGAGGAAGGACAGTTGGCCAGTATGTGGAGGAATTTAGTAAGTTAACACGTTATGCCCCAGATGACGTCGCTACGGATGCAACTAAGCAGGAGAAGTTTCTAGAAGGACTGAATGATGAGTTGAGCATGCAGTTGATGGTAGCCACCTTCAACAACTACCAGGAGTTGGTAGATCGTGCTCTTATGATTGAAGGGAAGCAGCAGCAAATCGAGAATCGCAAGAGGAAGTATGGACAAGGAAAGTACAATTCAGGAGCTCAACAGAAGCCACGTTTTACCCCTAGACCGGGAGGATATTTTCAGCATACCCATGGAGGAGGTAGCTCGCACAATCACAATGGCACCAAGAATGAAAATGGCAATGGAGGAAGAAACGGCCAGAACCGCACCAACCCCTCAACCCCAGCCAAGAAGGACTTGAGCCAAGTCACTTGCTATAAGTGTTCGAAAACCGAACATTATGCCAATGAATGTCCTGAAGGCCAAAATGGCAATGGAAGTTCTGGGAAGAAGCCGAACCCTTTCAACAGGGGACAGGTGAACCACGTTAGCGTGGAGGAGGTTGAAGCTCAGCCGATGCAGTAATAGGTAAGTTTTTGGTTAAGTCATTTACTACACTCATTCTTTTTGATACTGGAGCATCGCATTCATACATCTCAAGGGGATTTGTGGATAAGTATAACCTACCAATCCAAGCCCTTAGGTCACCCATGTTAGTAACCTCGCCCGGAGCAGAGTATGTGGCTAGTCTATGGTGTGATCGGTTACCATTAAGGATTGGTAACTATGTTTTCCCCTCAGACCTAATAATATTGGAATCTCAAGGATTGGATGTGATATTAGGCATGGATTGGTTATCAGAGTATGAAGGGAATATTGAATGTGTTAGTAAGTCAATTTTGCTTACCACCCCAGAAGGGAGAAGGATCAAGTATGTATCCCGGCATGTGCCAAAGAGGACTCAAGTAAATTGCCTAACAGGAGTTGTGCAGGAGGAAGTACCAATGGTAAGGGATTTCCCTGATGTATTTCCAGAAGAGTTGCCATGCATGCCACCGGATAGAGATATTGAGTTCTTGATTGAGCTATTGCCCGGCACTGGGCCAATATCAAAGAGACCATATAGGATGCCAGCAAAGGATTTGGTGGAAATTAAGAAGCAGATTAAGGAGTTACTGGATAAGGGATATATTCGCCCAAGTTCTTCACCTTGGGGATCGCCAGTACTTCTAGTGGAGAAAAAGGATGGATCGTTAAGGATGGTTGTTGATTATCGAGGATTGAATGAAGTAACGATCAAAAACAAGTACCCACTACCAATGATCAACGATCTGTTTGATCGATTGCAAGGAGCGAAGGTATTTTCCAAGATCGATATGCGATCAGGATACCACCAGTTGAAGATTTGGGAACAGGATATTCCGAAGACAGCTTTTACTACCAGGTATGGGCTGTATGAGTATACCGTTATGTCATTTGGTCTGACTAACGCGCCTGCCTACTTTATGAACATGATGAATAAAGTGTTTATGGAGTTTTTGGATAAGTTCGTCGTAGTGTTCATTGATGATATCCTGGTTTACTCGAAGAATGAAGAGGAGCATAAGGAGCATTTGCGTTTGGTACTTGGAAAGCTCAGAGAACATCAGTTATATGCCAAGTTCAGCAAATGTGAGTTTTAGTTGAAGGAAGTAGGATTCCTCGGACATGTTATATCTGCTGAAGGTATAGCAGTAGACCCCGCTAAAGTTGAAACCGTGACCAAGTGGGAAGCCCCAACAATAGTTGGAGAGATCCGGAGTTTTCTTAGACTCGCAGGATACTACCGGAGATTTATTGAGAATTTCTCAAAGATTGCGAAGCCTATGACTGAGTTGTTAAAGAAGGATACAAAGTTCATATGGACAGAGGAGTGTGAGGCTAGTTTCCAGGAGTTGAAGAAACGTTTGGTTACCTCATCAGTGTTGATTTTGCCAGACCAGACCAAAGATTATGAGGTGTACTTCGACGCTTCACGTCGAGGACTTGGAGCAGTGCTTATGCAGGAAGGGAGAGTTGTTTCATACGCCTCAAGACAACTGAAGCCTCATGAATTGAATTATGCTACGCATGATTTGGAGTTAGCAGCCGTAGTGCATGCTTTGAAAACATGGAGACATTTCCTTATTGGAAACCATTGTGAGGTGTACACGGATCATAAGAGTTTGAAGTACATTTTCACACAGAAGGAGTTGAATCTCAGACAAAGGAGATGGTTGAAACTTATCAAAGATTATGATATGAAATTACATTATCATCCCGGAAAGGCTAATGTAGTAGCTGACACATTAAGCCGTAAGAGCCATGTCAATACGTTAATGACGGGAGAAATACCCAAGGAGTTAGCAGAAAATCTTCGTGAACTATGTTTGGAAATAGTTCCGAGAGGCTATGTAGCAGCATTGGAGATTCAGTCAACTTTGATGGATAGAATCAGAGAAGCTCAGAAAGCTGACAAAGAGATTGCCGCTATAAAAGAGAAACTGAGCAAAGGAAAAGCTAAAGGATTTCGTGAGGATGAGCACGACACCCTATGGTTTGAAGACCGTGTTTACGTGCCCAATGACCCGGAGATTAGGAAGTTGATTTTGCAAGAGGCACATGATTCACCGTATTCAATTCACCCAGGAAATACCAAGATGTATTTGGATTTGAAGGATATTTTCTGGTGGACCAGAATGAAGAAGGATATAGCGGAGTATGTAGCAGTTTGTGATGTATGTCAGAGAGTAAAAGCAGAGCATCAGAAGCCAGCAGGATTGTTACAACCATTGCCGATACCCGAATGGAAGTGGGATAAGCTAGGCATGGATTTTATCACGGGATTGCCCAGGACTCGTTCAGGCTATGACTCAATTTGGGTTGTAGTTGATTGATTCACGAAAGTAGCTCATTTCATCCCAGTAAAGACCACTTACACCAGTGCTAAGTTGGCAAAGATATACATGACCAGAATAGTATGTCTGCATGGAGTTCCGAGGAGTATCGTATCAGATAGAGGAACCCAGTTTACCTCAAAGTTCTGGAAGCAGATGCACGAAAATTTGGGTACTAGGCTAGAATTCAGTACAGTTTTTCATTCACAGACAGATGGACAGACCGAGAGAGTCAATCAGATTTTGGAGGATATGCTGAGAGCTTGTGCGCTAGATTATGGATCTAGTTGGAACAACAATCTGCCATATGCCAAGTTCTCTTACAACAACAGTTACCAAACCAGTTTGAAGATGACCCCTTTCGAAGCTTTGTACGGAAGGAGGTGCAGGACACCGCTGTCGTGGGAGGAAGTGGGAGACCGTCAGTTGTTTGATCCTGACTTGATTAAAGAGTCTGAACAGAAGGTGAAGTTGATTCGCGATAGGCTCAAGGTAGCCCAGTCCAGACAGAAAAGTTATGCAGATTCTAAACGCAAGGAGACAGTTTACGAAGTCGGAGATAGAGCTTATCTTCGAGTGTCTTCACTTCGGGGAATAAAGCGTTTTGGAGTTAAAGGTAAGTTAGCGCCACGATTTGTAGGACCATATCGAGTTTTGGAGCGTATGGGAGAAGTGGCCTACAAGTTGGAATTGCCTGAAGGATTGTCAGGTGCATGATGTGTTTCACGTTTCTCAGTTGAAGAAGTGTCACGTGGAGATGGCTGACATACCATTAAGAGACACAGTGCCTTTGAAAACTATTCAGTTGGATAACGATTTGACCTACGAGGAGAAACTAGTTAAGATCCTCGAGTTTGTCAGCCGAGTTACCCGCAGCAAAGTTATCAAATTTTGCAAAGTTCAGTGGAGCCACCACTCAGAGGATGAAGCCACCTGGGAACGAGAGGAAGATTTGCTCAAAGGCCACCCTCACCTATTTTCTAGCCAACCCGAATCTCGAGGACGAGATTCATCTTAAGGGGGTAGGTTTGTAACATCCCAAATTTTCAATTTGAAATGTTATACATTAGATCATCAATGCATACCATATTTCTTTTGCATTTTTTGGTTGATTCTAGAAATTCTACGCAACTCAATGACCCCTGGAGAGAGTTGGAGATTTCGATATTTTCATATTTGAGTTTTCTCAAATTTAGAGAATAGGATCATTTGATTTTATTTATTTTATCATCAATTATTTCTATTACAAAAATATGAGAGAGGGAATAAAATGACTTTCCCAAAATAGAGAAATATTAAGGATTTAATAATAAAATCAAATAAGTTTTTTTCCGGAGTTTTTCAGTGTTTTATTTGAATTTAGGAAAAAATGCATTTTCTTAAGTTGCATTTAGGTCCCAAATAAATGTTCACCTTGTGAGGCTTGATTTTAGAAACCCGTGAAAATTTATTTCGGAATTTTTTGAGTCCGTTTAGTATTTCTTTTTCTTTTTCTTCCGAACGGAATTATTAAAAAACAAAACCCGCGCCCGACTGGGCCAAGGGCCCAGCCGAGCCAGGCCGGCCCAGCCGCCGCCGCCTCCCGCACGAGCGCGCCGCCGCCGCCGAGTCCGGCTCTGGCACGCCACCCCCGCCGCCTTGCCCCCTCCCCAAGGCAGCACCCCCTTCTCTTAAATACCAGCCGCCCCGCCGCCCTCACCTCACCCCGCCCCACCGCCGCTAGCC
>NC_041392.1:617381401-617399320 GCF_002162155.2 Triticum dicoccoides
GAGCCGCCCCGCCGCCCCGCATAGCCGCCACCGCCGCTGAAGCCCCGCCCCGCCCGCCGGAGTACCTCGCCGAAGGTATAGCCGCCGCCGTACGCTGTCCGGTTTTTTTAAGAAACCGCCTCGGTTTTTTTTGAAACCCTAGATCGTTTTTTTCTCTGGTTTACTTAATTAGTGAACATTCACCGATTCGTTCGTTTTAACGAACGCGTTCATCGTTTAATTTCAGATAACGAACGTTCATTCGTTAATCTGTTCTTCGTTTTTCTTTTCTCGGATTAAATCCGTGATTTTTCTGATTGCGATTTTTGATCCGATTTTCGTTTTAGTTTAACTTTTCGCTCGTTTATCAGAATCAGGAGATTCAAGCGCCTAGAGTTTCGTCTCGAAACCCTCTATCCGTTTAACCAACTTAAACAAGATTTTGCTACTGTAAAACTTGCCCTAGATCCAGATTACTAGAACGAAGTTGTTTTCTTTCGCCGTTTGACTTTCGTTGCTTCGTTCGATTTGATTCTTTTTGCCAACCGGAGTTCTTAAGTTGAACCTTCTGGTTAGATCTCTTATTTGAGTTTTACGTGTGCATTAGATGAGTACTTATTGTATGCTCGTTTGTTTATTTGCGATAGAGTACCCGGAGTGCGCCGCCTGTTACTTCGAATCGTTAGGTTTCTCGGATCATGAGCAAGGGAAGTAACACTTTGATCATACCTTTTCTACTACCCAGTTTTATTGTACTAGATCAATCCTCACACATTGCATGATTAAGATCTAATTAAATTGTGGGATGGGAAGTAGATGAGGTAGTACCTATTACCTGTTTATTATCAAACCTTTGGGAGTTATTTCTACGTCTGCTTATTATGTCATTCTATGCTAGTAGACGTGGATTGGGTGAGTGAAATCCATTGACAGATGTGAGATTGATAATTAATGGTTTATCTAAGGTGGCAACTTAAACACACATCTGGGTGGATTGAGACACCTGGGTATTCCAGGACTTGGCTATTTTCTTTTAGACCGCCACCCAAGCTCAAAGGGATCATAAGACTATTCATACTAGAAACTTCCGTGTGCAGCCACAAGCTATTATGGGCTCTAGCATAGTTGACTAAGTTGTGCGAACTCTTACAGTGGTAGACTAGCAGATGTAGGGGATGTAGGTGGTACGGTCTACCCGATCGTAAGGTGCTAGCGCTTCTGAAAGACTATGTCTCGGTCATTCGTCTTCTCAAACACCCTGTAGTGCGAGAAACCAAACGGAGGCGATCGAGTCTTGTGGGGAAAAGTGCGCAAAACTCTACAGAGTGTAACAAACTAAATATGATTAGCCGTGTCCCCGGTTATGGACATCTTGAGTATCTAGTACCTGGATTATCATGTGAATCTCAACATGTTACTCTAAATTAATTTTGTTGGGTTATGTTTAATGATGATGCTTAATTGGGATTGAGAATGCTGTCAACCATTCTCAATGTTTAACAACTACCATGATAGTTAAATAAATTTTATTCCTTTGAAGTAGGGAAAAATTGGCTTTACGAAAAAACTGTAACCATAGAGCTTTCCACCAGCCAAATATGCATATAGTATAGCTGCTCATTCCATTACTCTCTATGTGCTACCTTGCCAGCATATTCCATGTGCTGACCCGTTTTGGGCTGCAACGTTAATGTTGCAGACTTTTCAGACGACGATTAAGGAGTTTTAGGTCGTGGTTCTATACTCAGTAATGCCGTTGGAGTTGATGGACTCACTTATCTTTCAAGCCTTCCGCTGTTATAGTTATTAGATGGCCTTAAGCCATATTTATTGTAATTAGTTATTTTTTAAGACACTCGATGTAATAAGTGTGTGATTGCTACTCTGCTATAAATCCTCCGAGTACTGTGTGGTGTCAACATTACTGATCCAGGGATGACACCGAAACACAGAGATCAGACTGTTTGAGGTCTGGTCGCTACATCTTATCTCGATCATTGCTCCTAATGGCAGCAACAAGACTACTAAAACTGTGTCCACAGGTGTACCGTCTACCGGAGCTGAGCCAATAGTGCTGATATATCCGTGCTACTGCGTGGTACATTTCCGCTCATCGGAAAGAGAGGAAACGAAGCGCATTTGAGGCTTGCGGATGCCAACGCCCAACGCCGACTCCTTCCTAAAACCCCAGACGAGTAAACTAGTCGACACAATGGAGCTTTACACGGCGCTGATCGGCCACAGAAACGATGAAAGAAGAGTAATCTGATACTATCTTTCCGTGACGGCGCCTTCCCCACTCGGAGCGGCGGGCGTGGAGCCGCTGGACGAATGGGCAGGCTAGGCTCGTTGCCACCTCAACGGGAGAGTCCTTTTCTGCCATGATTAGTTGATTACTGCTCGAAAGCAAATGCTATTTGCGATTATTTACCTAAACAAAAGAGCACTAGGCGTGCAAAAGGCGCAGATCACGGGCCTGCCTACGCCCAAGATCCTCTCGATTTTCTTCTGGCTGCTCCAACTCTTCGTCCGTAGCAAACGGTACTTCCTCCTCCGTTTCCTTTTAGTCGGCTATATACTAAAAAATATCACCCCGCAAAAAAATATAAAAATATATCGATATTCACAATATAAAATTAATATTATCATATGTGGTATGAAATGTGTTTTCATACTACTATATAGCTTTAGTATTGTAGATGTTCATAATTTTTTTATAAAGTTAGCCAAATTTTGTTTAGTTTTGATTTTGATGAAATTTTATACTACTTGGAGTAAAAAAAGAAACGGAGGGACTACTAGAACGGAGTTGTTTTGCAAGTTGCTGCTGCTGTGGTTGATTGATTGATGCATGGGAGGGCAGAAGCAGAACATTGACACTGTGCAGCAATGCAAGGTGGCCGGCGGCCGTCACGCGACATGGCTTTTCCTTCACGCCTTCTCCGGCCTCGGGTGGGCGCAGTCGGGGACAGACGCATCGGCATCCGGGCGTCATGCGCCCTGCTTCTTCTCGCTCTTTGTAGAGGGCTAAATTTTGTGCTTGGACAGATTTGACTCTAGTTTGAAAAAAATTCGAGATCTGATCTTTTTGCTACCGCCAGTGACCATGACGGTATGGTATAATAGCCTACCGTCAAGGTCCCTGGCGGTAGGGTTGCATACCCTACCGCCAAAAATCTCCTAAGTATTAAACACAATGCGTGCTCGTGCCTACCGCCAAGCACCTTGGCGATAGGTTGTGCAGGCTACCGTCAGCCCGATTGACGGTAGCGATGTTTCCTACCGCCAAAGTCCCTGGCGGTAAGCTGTTAGACCCTACCATCATGAACTCTGGCGGTAGCAAAAGAGTTAGATCTAAAAAGAAAATTCAAACTATGGTCAAATCTCAAATAGGTTTCAGAAAAGAGTCAAAACACAAAAATTTACACAGAACACAGTAATTATTCGTAAAACTGTACTTCCTCCGTTTCAAAATAGTTGACATAACTTTGTACTAACTAATATAAAGTTGAGTCATCTCTTTTAAAACAGAGGGAGTAACGAGTAGCTGCCCAACGGGCACCATCGTACTCGAACGAATCGCATGGAAATTCCATCCTCCCTGATCTGTACTAATACACGTGTGAAAATGAGATGCATAGTCGAATCGCGAAAAAAAAGTTGAGATGCACAGTAGGAGACGTGGCAGCAGCACTACTCCTACAGTCCTACTACGCGCCACTGTTGAGGTTCTCCAAGTGGGCAGGCCCCAGCCTCAGCGTGCACAACGCTGTCCTGCTCCGGCGACGGCGAGGGAACACTTGGATTGTCAATGTCTCCTCGTGCTCAGACACGCTTGCTCTCGAGTCTCGTCGCTCTCAAGTGAGAGACAGAATATTTTTCACCTGATGGATCGCCGATTGATCATGATCAGCGGAACAAGCCCTGACTTTTCTTGACGTGGGACAACACAACCGGACGCAGTAGGCCACCCTCCGTCCAAAATCCAAATGGGGCAATGACATGTTTGTGGAATTTTTTGGAGCTTTACATCACTTTATATACCCCCTCCGTTTTTTATTTGCTTCACGTATTAGTTTTCATTGAAGTTAAACTAGTATAAATGTCCGTGCGTTGCACCGGGCGACAAAAGGGGCACAACCTGCTTCATGTGCCATTTTACATCATTTTTTATATCCAATTTCAATCAACGTCGACAGTAATGTTGAACGTGGAAATTTTTCCTTATTTTTAAAAAAGTTAATGTTTTCATTAAAAATGTAACACCTTTTGAAGAATAGTTAGCATTTTTATGAAAATTGAAACATTTCTCTATAAATTAATATTTTTTATTAGGTGTTTTTTTGAAAGAATGTTTTTCTATTGTACATTTAGAAATGGTCTTTTTAATTATTAAGTGTTTTTAAAAGTATAAACATATATTTGGTCATTGTATTTGGTAAATTTTTGGGCATTGTATTTGGTAATTTTTAAGATATTTGGTTGTTTGGTTGGGAAGAGTTTTTTTTAACTATTTCGGCTTGGCCCAAACAAAACAGTTAACGTACACAAAAGGACCCAGGAACTCATCTTCCTACACCTGCTCTAGTACTCCATTGTGTTCTACTAAAAAAATAGTACTCCCTTTGTGCGTCGTCATGAGGGCACTTCCTTATCTTTCCCCATTCCCTGGTACTCCCTTGTGCGCCGCCGCTGCCGCCGCCGCCCGTGTAGATGATTTACACAAGGTGAGATGCGGTCTGCCATATGAGGTCGTCGCCGCCACCAGCGGCAAGGCGAGAGCTATTGCGGGTAGCATTGCTTGCGTCTGGTGCACCTAAGCTATAGCCTAAGCTGTGGTAGCTGCTCCATGTCGTTGTTCCCAGCCGAACAACATTGCGTTCGGGGGCGGTCAGCTATTACCCTGAGATACAACATGAGCTCGTGCAGACTCACTTGAAGTTTGGACCTCGATGCAAGCTCATTTCGGAAGTTCATTACAATAATTTCACATATAGTAAATATGCTCATGTGTTGTAACAGGAGAAACGAATCAAAACCTTGCCAATAAATCTTTGTGCATGTATCGAAGCCTTACCAAAATCTCAACATATACACCTTCCAAACACCCACTTCCTATTTCAAGCCGATTTGAATTAAATTCACATGAGTTGGATCAAAATTTCCACACATTGACTATTTCTACTAGTAAAACGCCCATGCGTTGCTACGGGCTATACTGTATATAAATGAATCAGACAAATTATTGATATTGAAGCTTATTTCTCTCTCATACACCAACCTCAAGGTCGACGGCAGGTTCCCGCGATCTAGTGTAACATAAACATAGCCATATTGGAGGGCTATACTGTATATAATAAAGGGGATTTGTTTTCACTGTAGGTATGATACACTTTATGATACACTGTATGAAAAATGTAACAATGCGACAGTCCAGGCTCCCACAAATCCAGACCATATTGGAGAGAAAAATGTCTAAACTATGAATCGTGTTATCTCCAACACGCATACCCAACATAAAAACTCCACCCCATGACACACCCTTATATTTTCCTGTCGGACCCTCCCCTTCCGCTTGGTTTTCGCTGTAGTGAGACATTTCTCGCTGGAGCCCTCTCCTTTAAAACGGGATGACGCCCACCTCACCTTCGTCATCGCGGCCTCTCTCCTTCACACCATACTTCCCCACGGAGGGATTGCATTTAGACGTCGAAAAAAATCGATGGCGAGGGAGTCATGGAGGAGGGGTAGAGAAGAACCGATGAAAGCCAAAAAAACCTGCGTACAATGTTCGCTCCGCCTGGGTCATAGAGGAGTCCCCCTGGTAGAGGAGTTTGGGAAGAAGAGGACGGCGACGCAAGGACACGTCGGGAGGATCGCAAGGAAGGCACGCTGGTAGAGGAGATCAGGGAGAAGAGGACGACATCGCGAGGACGTCGGGATTATCGCGAGGAGGGCAGGCGATGGATTGCGTTCACATACACGTTAATGGGCCAGCCCAATACTGTGATGTGATGATGTCAAAGGTGGGCGAAAGATAGGAGTGGTGGGATGAGGTGGAGTGAGGCGAGACTACCAACTAAGGCATTAGTAGTATAGATTACTGAGAGTTGGTATAACATACATAATCCTTATGGAAAATGTTAGGCTGAATCTTTGAGTAAGTGAATCTATCTTGTAAACTCCATTGTAGACCATGTATACAAATAATTCTCTAGAAGAACTGGTGCGGATTATTTGAAGGAGCTTGATATCCCATAGACCACAGTCCTTGTGTAGTCTTGCATTGAAAGATATAGGTATGTGTTCCAGTTAGCTTGGAATGAAATAGATAATTAAATGGAAAAGTGAAGAACTGAAATGAGGTAGAACTTCCAGTAGGGTCACATTTCATTACTCAGACTAACCAAAAGTTTCAGAACCGAGTTCTTGGAGCTCTTTGTCTTTGAGGTCATCATTCTTTATAATCTAAAACATGAACATTTGACTGGTAAGAACATTACGTATTAAATATGACATGTTATAGCAAGCCTAATATCAGGACCACCTCTCATGGGTATAATCAACTCCCTAAAGCCTCTTTTTTTTATCAGAAGCATAATGCACATCACTTACCGAGGAAGATTTTAGCCTCTTCAACATAACAATCGGCATCCCTTGTCAAAGCTCACACCAAAATAACTGCACGTGTAATCATTCTACCCTTTGATTGATAGACTGAAAAATAAGTACACAAAAGATAGGAGCTACTCACATTCAAACTTCTGCCACAAGCTCGTTGATGGTCATGCCCCTTCAACATGTTCACACATAGTGCGTCAAAAAATAATATTCCTCCAACCAGCCCATACAGAATGCCACAAATTGGCATGATAAAACAAATCCAGATTGCATTATTCATTGAAATGATAAAACATGAAAACATCTCAAACCAATATGTATGTAGAACCTGAAATTATATCTTATGTATCAAAACATCTATACAACCCTTCAAAAAGCGAAGGAGGACCATACATAATACAATACTCCTTTCCAGCGCTTTACGTCGCCCGCCTTCCAATGCATCCCTTGTCATCTCCATGGCCTACAGGAGGCGCTTCACCTACATCAGGATTTCGAGATAGGAATCCCTTCTTCACCTACAATAAAATTTCGAGATCCCAACACTATCATGCTAATACAAAGATCCATGAGAAGTGTGAACGCACCAACGTCTCCGGGTATGCATGGACCATACGGGTAACTGATTTGGGAAACGTAGGCGGCGATGCTGACATGGCCGACGGCACATGATGCATCTATAGTGAGACCGGCGGCGGCCAGTAGCACCGTGGCGGCCCAATTCGATAAGCCCGACGGTCGAGTACCTGGAAGGCCAGTAGCCCATTCCCATGACGTTGGCAAAGTAGCTGGGGATGGCAGCGGCGGATCACTGGTTCACCCGTGTCAGTGACCTCGAGGCGCCGTTGGCGCGAAGGGGAGCATGTTTCCACTGTCGCAGATCTCCCATGCAACATCAATGGTCGATAGCATCGGTCTCTCTCGATGGACCGGATCTTCCCTGTCGCGGTATTCGGGGGAGACGGCGTAGGCAGTGCCAAACAGCGGAGGGAGAGGCTTGACCTGGCAGGTTCTTGAGCGGTTTGATAGTTATTTTTTCTCAAGGATAGCTGAATGTCCTTGCGTTGCTATGGGACATCCAAGATATATATATTGATCAATAACCAGAAGGTTATTAATTCTACTTCACAAACTTCGACAATGCATGCACATTTTAATTTTCGATCAAAAAACAAAGGTAACAAACTCCTATAACAGTGGATAAAATACAAGAAATCAGTCTAACTGAAAATACCACGTCTACCTTAGAACGTCTATAATATCAATTAAGAAGTCTGCTACAAAACTTACTAACAAGTGGAAAAGGGGCAGCTAGTATCTCTCCAACAAACAAAATCATACCATACAAAATAGATTGCCTGCAGTCAATAAAACAGTAGTAGGGCATCTGAACAAAGAAATACATAGGGAAAATGGAACATGTCGTTTTGAAGATTACATTAATCATGTCAATGTTAACCACAATACTGAAGGTAGGCCATAATGGCCACATGACCATCTGCACTGTACTGATAACGGAACTACGTGTCTTCATTGCTATCATTATAGATTAACATATTTAATTGTTTCAGCACAAAGGTTCCATAATGTCAGGGTAAATTCAAGAATCTTCACACGCACTTAATAGACCATGTAATAGCATGTTGAAAACTACACAGGAAAAGCATGGTTCCGAGATACTTAAGTCTTGAGGTCAGTCCAGTCTTACCACGAAAATGAAAAGACCATATGATGTCTGGTGCAGCTCCCTATTCATCAGTAGAGAATCCTTCGATTTATTTACATGAAGATTTTTATTGGGCATGGCTGCATCAATCCGACTATATATATATGGATGATTGATTCCACACATGTGGAGCAGATATTGGAGATTATTAAGATTCTAGCTTATTCTAAACTTTATTTATTTTTATCCCAGTTCTAGACTTCTAATGTCTGTGAAATAAGAAAATCTTGACTGGAACACAAAATGGAAACAATAAGAAAAAGTTATCACCGGAGCAATGTAGTTAAGAGTTCCAGATACCTTTCAGAAAGAAGTGACATATATTAGCATATTTTATCAGAACAATTCAATCTGCAAATTAGCAAACATGGACATTCCAGTGCATAGTAGTACGAAAAAAGGTGAAAAACAAGTGAACTGTGACACAATGTAACAGCTGAATCAACAAGGACATGTTAGAATGCGAACATATTGGAGATGAGAATTCCATTGACCTCTTGTTGGACTCTTCAAATCAGACCACTGATGGCGCTTCCAGCAGCGAGGCTTCCCCACGGCAAGGCATCTTTCTGGCTATTGTAGCTCTAGAGGATTATGCCATCAGTAGATAATCTACCATGACCTAAGGCTTCTCCATCCGGCCACGGCTGCAGCCGCGTCCACATCGCCGTGGATGCTCCGCCATATCCGCCTGGACGAGCGCATGCTCTTCATCACCAACCTCTTGTTTAGCCACGATGCCACGGTGGCCACCAGGCGGCTTGAAGCCACAAACGACATGCTTGAGCACACATCGCGATGTTGGGGGCCACACCCGGCAGCAACACCATGCAACGCGTCATGGCGGCGTTCATGGAGGCGTTGGCACGGTGCTAGCTCCCGACATGGGCTGGCCTGTGCAGGGCACTGCTCCTACCCCGTGCGGCGCCCACGCCACCATCGCACCCTATACCATGCAATCAAATTGGCAGATAGAGTGCAAAAATAATGGAACAAAACTTACAGAAAGATGAACAATATGCAAGTGGCGACCTCAAAATACGAGGACTACTCGTTTTGAAGTTTCAAAAGAGTTGATCTCAAAAAACTTCAATTGAACGCAAGGCCGAGTAGCAATGTACCCGGATCAGCAGCCAGATTTTTAGATGGTGTAGCTCGCTAATCTTCAAATCTAGTCCCCAAGAAGGAAATCAAGAGCAGATCATAAAGTTAATATACAGAGCTTTCAGAAATCACACATTCACCTACATCCAAAATGAATTCTCCACCTGCCAAAATCACATGCCTAGTTCTTATAGTGTCCCAAAGGCAGTATGTAAGGCAGTGGAATGGATGATCAAATCATAATACACAATCTAGTATTTACCAGCGATTCAGTATCCTGCACGTCGGACTGGATCTTAGAGAGCCTCTGCTTCATCTTGTCTGCTTAGATCTCACCATGTAAGACGAAACCAACAACAATGAATAGAAATAGGCACGGGAAGAGAGGATGGCGATCTTGGCTAAGACCTCGGAGACGCAGAGTCGCAGTACTGGCGCTTGTAGCCCTGGAACACCTCACTGCTTATGATTGCTCCTCTTGATCGCCTTTCATGGCATGTATTAAAGATAAATGGTAGCTAACCAGACCTGGCCGCTGCCACCACCGAGAGGAGGTTGAGTAGTCAGCCGTTTGCATAGGTGAAAGCTGCTATGTACGTCCTTGATCCATCGCCCGCTGTCCAAGATCGACCCATGCACTTGAGACAATACTGGGCGCGCATCGAAGCAAACTTCATGGCTATGTCCCGGATCCACCGCCCCCTGTCCTGCTTGACCCATCCATAGGAATCAACACTGGACGCACCGGCTCGTCGTCGATGCCGACGAGCTGTTTCATTGCGAGGTCAAGCGGGACCGCGGAAGGCCGCACTGGTGCATGTGCTATGCGCTACTCGCTAGCGGCGTCAACTGGGAAGGGGCGGCTAGGGTTTGAACAGGGAGGAGGAGACACGACTTGCGTGGATTTTTCGTTGCTTGCGTGCGTGGGTATGACGGTTTTGCTGGTTCTTTTGCCAGATCACATGGGGGTGGGACCACGTATAAGAAGAACGAATCACGTTTGGGGTGGAACGTACGCAGGGAAAACCAATAGCGCACGGGAGGGAGGCTCGACGAAGTAAGACGGGAAACGGAACACTGCGTTTCTTTTAGGTATTATTATTATTATTATTATTATTATTATTATTATTATTATTATTATTATTATTACTATTATTAGAGAATTAGAGACTAGAGATAGAGATTAGAGATTATTTGTTTCCTGAAAATCATTATTTGTTTCCTAAAGCAAATTGCATTAATGAGAGAGATCCGTTGATTTGGCTAAGGTAGGAAAGAATCTATTATTTGTTTGCTAAAGCAAATTGCATTAATGGGAGAGATCCGTTGATTTGGCTAAGGTAGGAAAGAATCTATTATTTGTTTCCTAAAAAAAATTGCATTAATGAGAGAGATCCGTTGATTTGGCTAAGGTAGGAAAGAATCTATTATTTGTTTTCTAAAGCAAATTGCATTAATGGGAGAGATCCGTTGATTTGGCTAAGGTAGGAAAAAATCTATTACTTGTTTCCTAAAGCAAATTGCATTAATGAGAGAGATTCGTTGATTTGGCTAAGGTAGGAAAGTTAGATCTGTCTTGATTGTCTTGGGTGCGATCGGAGGTTAGGCCCTGGAGTGTGTGGGGCGGGTGGGGGCTTCGGTACACGGTTTTTTCGGTTCGTGACGGCTCGGTGTGAGGTGGGACGAGGTATCAAAAAAAACCATGGGAGGTGGGACGAAAAAAAACCTGGAAGCGAGACTACCAACTGCTCCATTAGGAGTAGAGATTTTCCTGGATCAATCTCATTTTTTATAAGACCAAGGAAAATAACCCCATATCCAAACTCTCTTCCTAGCCCCCTCTTTCTTTCTCTAAATCTCTATTTTTTTCAGCCGAGCAGGCCTTCTTCTGGCCATTTTCCCTCTCCACCGAAACTAACCAGGCCAGCCCTCCCTCTAGGTCCAGCCTGCTACATATAACCCTACCTCGATCCCCAATCCTCTCGCTAGGTTCTCTCCGGATCGATCAACTCCTTCTCGTTCATCCCACACACATACGTGAGAATTATTTGAGGTTCTTCGCTAGAAGGAAGGAGTCAAGCCAATCATCAGAAACATCAAATCATCACCTATACGAAATGAAGAAATTATCCTCTTTCCATCTTCGCCAAGATATGTTGGGTGATTCCTGCAATAAAAGGACATGTTGTGTGTAAAATATTGCTCAACTGAAGATATTAACTACCAATGATGTATATATAGTTAGAAAGTATCCTTAGGCGACACCACAATGGTGAATACATGCATTGTGATATCCATAACCTGGAAGACAAAATCTGCAGATAGCAGGAGGCCAGGAGTCTAGCTCAAAATTCTCCCATAAGATGGAAATTGGAGTAGTTTAGTGCACACTGGATGGCTACATATTTATCTACCTTGACAACCTTTAAGTACCAACAGTTGAATAATTGTAGGTTTTCTTTGGAGAACAAAAAATATAACATTTAATGCTACCCAATATTTGTAATTAAAAAAGATAGATTGTACGTGATTTACATTATCTAGGTGGTTGCCTCAATATGTTTCAAGCTAGAGAATAGTATTTGTGTATAGTCTGATTTTGGTTTGTCCATATTTCAGACCTGTAACACATGATGGAGGAGCACGGAGCAGTCCTAAATATCGGTGGATTACATAGATTCTGCAACTCCCTTACATCACGCCATGGCTCTTTCCACTTGCCGCATTTATAGAGCTCCTGGTGCACATATATTTTTCGAGAAGTGCAAAAAGGAAAACATCAGTTCAGGCCCAAGTTATATCAATCTGTCAATCATTTGTACAAACCTTTAGTAAAAAAAAATGATATCACATAATTAGCATATCCGACTGACTGGAGTACCTACACTTTAATTAACATGTGGTTGCGACGGCAGCAACGTGATAAAGAACCACATCAATTGCCTCTCTCATCTGACACATGACAATCCGTATAATTGACGACACAAAGGTCTAGCAAACAATCGAATATCGTGACCACAACTGAGTACATATACTCTATGAACCTCAAGTAGTAAAAATAAGAAGAACTTTAAATAAACAGGGAGAGAGTAGGATGCTTTTGGGCAGAATTTGAGAGGAGGGGTAGGGAGCACTTGGGCTGTTCCTGTTTGCTTAAAGCGTAGGCGCCTGGTTATCCCCAAAGGGAAGTGCCAATATACGTGAGAATAATGATGAGCAGAATGCAGAATATACATTGCATAATGCCCCAATAATCTGTTAAAACAAGATTGTCATGCAAACTATACATCTAAATAAACATGAGCTTAGCATACTTAAACCGATCTAGGGGATGAAAGAAAGTTAAGGTACCCTTTCAGTAACCTTTCCAGAAAAAATGATCTAGGGGATAAAACAAAGTTAACGTATCCTTTCAGTAACCTTTCCAAAAAAATCCTTCATAGCATAACACCAGAATAGTTTAGCTACCTCAAAAAGTCTAAAAAATTGCCACGACCAGAAGATTAACACTGATAATCTGAACCAGCAAGCTAAAGCTTATATGCCACATTGCTCAATCCTGTTGATGGCAAGTTCTGCAGTTAATTGCATTGAAGCTTCAGATAGAATATAATACATAAGATGCATCACTATTAGGTGCATAAATGAGTTAAATGAATACATGTTAGTATTGCAAGATGATTATGTTGTTCATACCAGATAATATCTCCATCGTAATCATATGCATATGCATTTTGGATCAAACATGAAGATACGGAACCTTGGTAGTTCCTGGAATACACAAAGGCGACAAGGTGGTTCCTTACAGTAAACAAACCAACTTTTTCATCTTGGAAATAATATGTGCAGGTACTATTTCGTTCAGATGATGATTATTCAGTGTTTTGCTTACCTGATGGATTATTTCCTGGTCGATGAGATCTATGCTCTCACCATTATTAAAAAAAGGGATAAGACTTGTACTCTCAGAACTACTTGAAATCACCAAATTCTTTTTAGATTACCACAAGAACAGAGTTAGAACTTCGTATCTCTAATACCTCTACTTAAAATGGCATTTCAAGTACTGGCAAAACCTGTCGATACCAATACATCAACACTTTCAGCAGTAGCTAATCGTGCCTTCAAATAATAGTATAATTGTATGGTGAATCAATCAGCTAGCTCTTTTGTACTTGCCTATCTTGTCGCGTCGGGTGAGTTCGGAAGGTCAGGCTGTGCCAACATCTCTCCAATTATAAGTGTTTGCAGGGCCTTGTACAACCCGGAAACACCGGTGTGCTCGGCGGCGGCTCTTGGAAGACCAACATGTTGCATCCGAGCAGGTCGCAGCGTGTGTAGCCCGTGAGGGAGGAAAGGAGACACTCAATGCTTTAGTAGTTCTCACTTGCCATTGCTTTTACGAACCAATTGCCCACAAAAACATTCAGCTTCAGGACAGAAATTGCCAATGCTTTAATAGTTGACAGAGAGCTTCTTTGTCAAGTGTTTCACAATATAACTATCTGGATAAAAAGGGGTACGGAATTTTTTTTTATGAGAAGTCCATTCTCTAACCTACAATGGTAAGGGCATGTCAGCTTAGCAAGGGACTTTCCTTGAACAGAAGATTATGGCGGAACGGCAACAAAGAAAATTAAGGAAAGGCATCAGCCATAACTGACGACTGGGGCAGGCAATTGATGACGTTAACCCTGCCATATAGGGCAAATGGCATCAGACACATTACTGAAGTTGTCGATAAAAAAATTGATTTAGGAATAGCTTAAGCAGCGGCGTGTTTACAAATGACATTTAGACAATGGGTTTCTTAACTTATAAGCTCACCTGATGAGAATAGTTTGCTCCGACCGATCTCCATGAGGTATCCATAGATTGTATGTAAAAAAACTCACAAAATTAACAATCCCAAAATAAATTAGATCAAATTCAATAAATAGCAGCAATCTGCCATTAGTCTTACCAATCAAATCATTGTTATACGGTTTTGCTATTTTACAGCTGAGTGTTTTGCAATTTGTTGACATTCAAATCGTTGTCCGTCCGTTCTTGCGCGGAGATTCGCGCTGGCTTTTGTTTTTCGTCGGGCTTGTTACCGGGTCCGGTTTTTTGTGTGGGTGTGGTTTTCTCTGTGCCCGTTACGGCTGCCCCGGCCTGGTCTGATTTTTGTGTTGTTTGAATTTGGGAGAGCGTGTCTTTTTTTTCTCCTCTCTGTTTCGATAAGGTTGAGGGGGAGCTCGAGCGGCGGAGTAGAGGAGGCGATTCTCCCCGTCCATGGTGATTTCGTGAACTTCCAGCGCTCGAGCTTCATTTCTGTCCCCTTTCTATTCGCTCCCCGATGTCGTGGTTGGTTGTTCCTCTCTGTCGCTCTGTCGAGTATGCTGTTCTGCTTGTGTTTGTTCCAAATCGAGGTGAGTTCATGTCACCCTCTCGCCTTCTAATGCAGCCGCTGGTTGGTGTGATTTCTAGATTTTGTGGTTGTTGTGGTCGTCTCTGGTGGGCTGCTGCTATAGTTTGTAGATGCAGCGGGGTTTCCCCTTGTTTCTGTAGATGTAGCGTGCATGATTTTGTAGATGTAGCGTGGGGGTTTCTATAGATGTACCAGTAGCCTGCGGGATTTCTCCTGCTTATGTTCTGCTCATGTGCCTGTACACGAGGATTCTGTAGATTCCTAGCTCTTTCAGTGATGCTACCCGCTCATGTCCTGATGCTACCTGCTCATGTGAAGCTCTTTGTAGTCTCTGATTTCGGCTGCTGATTTTTTGTTGTTAGATGTAGCTGTTTAGTTCCCCTTGGTACATGTTTATGTACTTCTAGAGGTATGATTTTTGAGTTTAATTTCAGTGTATTTTGTCTCAGTCTTTCAGTGTAATTTACTTAGTATTTCGTCTGTAATTTATTACTCCCTCCGTCCGGAAATACTTGTCGGGGAAATGGATGAATCTAGACGTATTTTAGATATAGATACATCCAATTTTATCCATCTCTCCGACAAGTATTTCGGGACAGAGGGAGTAGTTGATTGGTTTGGCTTGACAGTGTCTTTTTGAATGTAATTTCAGTGTAATTTGTCTCAGCTTTGCAGTGTAAGGATTTACTATGTAATTTATCTCAGTATTGCACTCTAATTTGTTTCAGTATTTCACTGTAAGGATTTACAGGGTAATTTATCTCAGTATTGCAGTGTAAGTTGTCCCAGTCTTTCGCTGTAATTTACCTGTAATATTTCCCCGTGTGATTTGTTTGGATTGCTTCTTGTTGTAGCAATCTATTGAGAAATCTTCAGCAAGCAAAGATGGTGATGTTCCCCCTTGCAGTGACTTGCTTTTTGAAATGAATGTGCAGAAATCTTTTGGTGCTCGTTTTGTGCTCTTGCCTTTTATTGCTCGGTTGATTATTTTTGTTGTTTTACTGGATTTTTTCCAGGCTGCCCAGGTAGTTATAGACCTTGTTCAATCTAGGAACAAAGACAAGCACAAGCTATTTGTTGAATGGTCACAGTCCCTTATAATTGATGTTCTAGATTGCTTATCACACTCATCTCTGAATGTCAAATCTGTTCCTACAAGTGAGGTTCGTTCTCTGTATAAGTTCTCTTTTGGTTAGTTCCTTCTTGAAGTTATTTTTTTGTTTCTATTCTCTGATTTATGTATTCTTTCTTGTATGATCTTATTTATTTGTTCTTGCGCATGTTGTTTCTTTGTACTTTTGCAGGCACTAAGTCTATTTTCTATTCACTCTTTCATTGCTGAGAGGAACTTTGAAACTGTTGTTGACAATCCATCTCCTCAAGTCGAGCGGCAAATCCCCAATTTAAGTCTTCTGGTTCTTTTCTTTCTCCTTCTTCATTGCTATTGCATGTGCTTCAGTTCATTTTAGCTGCTGCTATACTGGGATCAACATCTTCAGGGTCTTGCAACTTTTAGGGATTTCTTTTAGTTTTTTCTGAAATGTTTCTCCTTTTACGTTCCTCAGCTGAAAATTGTTGTGTGTACCTGTTGCAGATTCATGTTATAGAACAGGTTTGTGTCCCAGGGATTAAATTCTCCTCCACCATCTTCGCTTCGCTGCCTCTTCATGATGCAAGTCTAGCTCCGATGTCTGCAAGGTAGGTTTAATGATTGTTAGTGCGTTTCCTTCACCATTTGTTTGTAATAGTTATTCAGTTGTTGTTTTCCTTACATTTGTTATATTTTGTTGTGATGAAACAATCCTCTACTTTGCTCCTGTAGTTTTCCTCCTTAGTTTCCCCAATGTTCGTAGATCCATCTCCCGAATGTACCTGCAAGGTTCATCACAAGTTGAAGTTTAAGACATTTAGGTATTTTTTGCAGCGGTTAATTGAGATTTTTGATTTTATACCTTGTATATAATGTCGGAATGAAGGAGTGCAGTGAAAGAAAATGATTCTTGCATCATAATTTTGTTAGCCTTTTACCTTTTTATGTATTTTAATCATCTTTGCAAAGTTTTAGGTACTGTATCTCACATTTATAAGAGTTCTTCCTGTGTCAATCTATAACACCCTTGATGCGACTATAGCTCCCACGTGTCGAGGCACGACTTAGAGACATAATTGCATTGAAGGCATATGTCGCAAGTTAGGCAATATTCACAGCATCCCATGTAATATGAATAATAAAGGGGAGATAACATAGTTGGCTTACACTCGCCACGTCACATCAAAGTACATAAATAACATCCATCATTCAAACACTCATGGCCCGACTACGACGCCAAAATGGAAAAGAACCCAACATGCGACAAGGCCCCGAATCAAACCCCAACTAGGCACCACTACTGATTATCAGGAAAAGACACGTAGTAACGCTAAGAGTCTTCGTCGAACTCCCACTTGAGCTCGTACTCGTCACCTGGAGCGGAATCACCTGGACATGCATCTGGAGTTATAGTATCTGTGAGCCACAGGGACTCAGCAATCTCGCACCCTCGCGATCAAGACTATTTAAGCTTATAGGAAGGGTAAGGCAATTATATGTGGAGCTGCAGCAAGCTACTAGCATATATGGTGGCTATCTTATTCGCAAAAGAGAGCGAGAAGAGGAGGCAAAGCGCGAGCGTGAAAAACTAGAGGAACAACCTGCGCAAGCATTACTCCAACACCGTGTCCACTTCCCGGACTCCGCCGAGAAGAGGCCATCACGGTAACACACTCAGTTGATTCGTTTTAATTAATTAAGGTTCAAGTTATCTACAACCGGACATTAACAAATTCCCATCTGCCCATAACCGTGGGCACGGCTTTCGAAAGTTCAATCCCTGCAGGGGAGTCCCAACTTAGCCCATGACAAGCTCTCACGGTCAACGAAGGAATAGACCTCCACCCGAGACACACCGATCAGACTCGGTAACCCGGTACAACAAGACAATTCGACAGGTTAAAACAAGACCAGCAACACCGCCCGAATGTGCCGACAAATCCCGATAGGAGCTGCACATATCTCTTTCTCAGGGCACACTCAGATGAG
>NC_041392.1:617399463-617401519 GCF_002162155.2 Triticum dicoccoides
AAAAGAGGCTAGGTGGCGAATGGTAAAACCAAGGTTGGGCATTGCTGGAAAAGCTTTAATCAAGGTGAACTATCAAGGGGTTCCCATTATAACCCAACCGCGTAAGGAACGCAAAATCCGGGAACATAACACCGATATGACGGAAACTAGGGCGGCAAGAGTGGAACAAAACACTAGGCGAGAGGCCGAGCCTTCCACCCTTTATCAAGTATATAGATGCATTAAGATAACATAGCAATATAATGATACCCCAACAAGTAAATAAATGTTCCAACAAGGAACGGCTCCAATCTTCACCTGCAACTAGCAACGCTATAAGAGGGGCTGAGCAAAGCGGTAACATAGCCAATCAACGGTTTGCTAGGACATGGTGGGTTAGAGGTTCAACATGGCAATCAACCACGTGCAAGCTCAAACAATAAGATGCAATGATGACATGCTATGCGGGATGCGATGCGGGATGTAAAATGCAAGATATGGCAGGAAATGCATGAGCCTGGCCTCAACTTGGAAAACCAAGTGTGCCACTGGAAAAAGGGGATGAAATCGCTTGAAAACGATATAAAGATCATTGGAATCGGAGTTACGGTTTGGAAATGGCAAGCGTTTTAAGAATGACACCAGTCTGCAATTTACAGCAAGTAGGCATCTAAATGCAACGAAACGAACATGCTACAGCCACCAAACATGACAACAAAATACATGGCAGGGATGCACACAAGATGCTTAACAAAAGACTAGCACTGAGCCACGGCCAATTCATCCATTATGAGGTTCAAACAAGCATGGCAAAAACGCAAATGCAAAACAGATTCCAGACTTAGTGAGATTAACACTTATCTGAAATTTCAGATCATGAAGCCCTCTTCGGAGCATCAAAACAACATGCTACAGGACCTGAACATGACAAAGAAAGACATGGCATGGAGCTACTCAACAAGCTTAACAAAAGTCCCTTAGTGACCTTGAGCCAAAAGGGATCACAAAATATACTAACAAGCCCACGAACATAGCTAAAACACAATCAATTTTCAGACTTAGTGAAAACTGAGACATGCTGAAATATAACTCACGAAGGCATGTGAACGAGCTCGATGCACTCACCACGGTGCAAGTCATGGCAAAACAAGCATACACCCATAAAGAAGGCACAAAATACAAGCTAGACATGGCAAGAACAATGGCATAGCATGCACGGATCAACTACAATAACATCGGCAAAATCGCAAACAAGTTGACAATCTGCCCAGATTCACAACGAAGCAAAAGTAGAGCTTGATTGACTCAAGCTAGGGTGCTCCATAATTGCAAGTAAAGACATGTATGGATATAGCATAACATGATTAACAAAACTCCTTTACTGATCGTCCTCAAAAGAGGCACGGATCACTAGGAAACAAGCTAAACATATGTCATCATGAACTAAATAATCCCAGACTTAGTGAAAACTACTAAGTCCCTGAAAACAGATTTACCGGGTGCCTCACTTTGCAAGCTTGCACAAGTCACCACACACATCCTAAAAATACATGGGTTACACCTCTGGAAAGATAACAAAAACCTTAACAAAACATATGAAGGACTCACAGGCATATCATGCACACAATAATCATGGCAAAAATGACAAAAGTCTAAGATGAACTAGCAGATCTGACAATTAACTCACGAAGGCCTCTTCTAATAGCATTTCAGGCATCAAGATGATCTCAAATGAAAATGATGTAATGGAATGAAATGATGTACTCGTCGAGGCGAACATTTTGATATACTATAGGCCCAAATCGGAGCTACGGATGCAAAGATACGGCCGGTCAAAGTAGGCATAAAGAATTAGGGTTTGGAGGGAAAAGTCAACCGAGGGGATCCCAGATCCAGATCTGGCGCGGATTTCGGAGTTCGCCGGATTTTACTGTTCACCGCCGAAGTCTTGCCGGAGAGGAAGAAGGCCGAGGCGGGGACGAGGAGGGAGAGACCGGGGCGGCCGGAGCGGCAAGGCGGCGCCGGGCTTGGACGGGGGCGGCGCCGGCTCGGGCGGCCGCGGTGGAGCGGTGGCGCC
>NC_041392.1:617402191-617410560 GCF_002162155.2 Triticum dicoccoides
TATTTATAGGCATAGGGGAGCTAGGAGAGTCCAAATGAGGTGCGGTTTTCGGCCACACGATCGTGATCGAACGCTCTAGGTGATGGAGCAGAGTTTGGTGGGTTTTTGGGCCAAATTGGAGGGGTGTTGGGCTGTAACACACACGAGGCCTTTTCGGTCCCTTGGTTAACCGTTGGAGTACCAAACGAAGTCCAATTGATACGAAACTTGACAGGCGGTCTACCGGTAGTAAACCAAGGCCGCTTGGCAAGTCCCGGTCCAATCCGGAAATGTTTAATCCCCACACACGAAAGAAAGCTAGAAATGGCCACCGGAGGAGAACGAAGCGCCGGAATGCAAAATGGAAAACGGGGAAAATGCTCGAATGCATGAGATGAACACGTATGCGAATGCAATGCACATGATGACATGATATGAGATGCATGAAAACAAAAACAACACACAGAGACAAAGACCCGAACTCAAGAAATAAATATAACTTAACGCCGGAAACAGCAAGAGTTGGAGTACAAAATAGGGAAAGTTACATCCGGGGTGTTACAACACTCCACCACTACGAAAGGATCTCGTCCCGAGATCTAGGACTGAAAGAACGTCGGGTATTCAAAACGGAGGTGATCCTCGCGTTCCCAGGTAGCTTCACGGTCGGAATGGTGTGACCATTTGACTTTGAGAAATTTGATTGACTTGTTGCGAGTCTTGCATTCAGTCTCTTCAAGAATAGCAACTGGGTGCTCACGATAAGAGAGATCTTCTTGGAGCTCAATGTCCTCGAAGTTGACGGTGCGGTCAGGAGTCTTGAAGCACTTTCGGAGCTGAGAGACATGGAACACATCATGAACATTTGCAAAGTTTGAAGGAAGCTCGAGTTGATAGGCGAGGTCGCCTCTCTTGCTGACAATCTTGAAAGGTCCCACGTATCTGGGGGCAAGCTTCCCTTTGATACCGAAGCGACGAGTACCTTTCATAGGAGAGACACGGAGGTAAACATGATCTCCGATCTCGAAAGCCAAATTACGGTGCTTACTATCATAGTAGCTCTTCTGGCGGGATTGGGCTACTTTGAGGTTATCTCGAATGACTTTGCACATTTCTTCTGCTTCTGTGATTAAGTCATTACCCAAAAGCTGACGTTAACCGGTTTCAGACCAGTTGAGAGGGTTATGGCACTTCCTGCCATACAGAATTTCAAATGGGGCCTTGCCCGAACTTGCTTGAAAACTATTGTTGTAGGAGAATTCAGCATAAGGAAGACAATCCTCCCACTTCATGCCGAAGAAGATCACACAAGCCATGAGCATATCTTCAAGAATCTGGTTGACACGCTCGACTTGACCGCTAGTTTGAGGATGGAAAGCTGTGCTGAAGCGGATGTTAGTGCCCATGGCCTTTTGAAAAGAATCCCAAAACTTCGAGGTAAAGATGCTGCCACGGTCTGAAGAGATCACTTGAGGAATACCGTGCAGAGAGACAATGCGAGAGGTATAGAGTTCCGCCAATTGAGCTGCAGTGATCGACTCTTTGATAGGCAGAAAATGAGCCACTTTGGTGAGTTTGTCGATGACAACAAATATAGCATCATTGCCACGTTGGACTTTGGAAACCCAGTCACGAAGTCCATCTCAATGTGGTTAAACTTCCATTCTGGAATGTCAAGAGGTTGGAGGAGACCAGCTGGCCTTTGGTGTTCTGCCTTCACTCTTTTGCAGACATCACATTCATTCACGAATTGAGCGATCTCGCGCTTCATTCAAGTCCAGCAATAAGCTTGCTTAAGGTCCTGATACATCTTCGTGCTCCCAGGGTGGATAGAGAGGAGAGAATTGTGAGCCTCGTTCATGATCACTTTACAGAGGTCACCTTTGGGCACAACAATACTATCCTCGAAGAAGAGAGTGTCCTTGTCCTCAAGGCGGTAGCACTTGTACTTGGACTGACTCTTGGCAATCCCAATCTTCACCTTTTTCACCATAGCATCAAGAAGCTGGGCTTGGCGAATCTGGTCTTCTAAGGTAGGAGAGACTTGAAGGTTGGCGAGGAAACCTTGAGGAACAACTTGCAGATTAAGTTTGCGGAAAGCTTCACAAAGCTTGGGTTGATAAGGCTTAAGAATCAGACTGTTGTAGTAAGCTTTCCTGCTCAATGCGTCAGCAATCACATTAGCCTTGCCTGGAGTATACTCGATACTCGGATTATACTCTTGAATCATTTTGACCCATCGAGTTTGCCTGAGGTTGAGATTAGGCTGAGTGAAGATGTACTTGAGACTCTTGTGATCAATGAAAATATCCACTTTTCTTCCCAATAGAAGATGTCTCCAAGTCAACAGAGCATGCACAACTGCCGCCAACTCGAGATCATGAGTGGGGTAGTTCTTCTCATTAGGCTTCAACTGGCGAGATGTATAAGCAACAACTTTCTTCTCTTGCATCAAAACTTCGCCAAGACCTTGGAGAGAGGCATCACAAAAGACCTCGTATGGTTTGGATTCATCAGGCAGAGTCAAAACTGGAGCAGTGATCAACTTCTCTTTCAAAGTGTTGAAAGCAATATCACACTCCGGAGACCAAACGTACTTGACGTGCTTCTGAAGAAGATTTGAGAGAGGTTTCGCGATCTTAGAAAAGTTTTCAACGAATCTTCGGCAATAGCTTGTGAGACCGAGAAAACTGCGGAGTTGCTTCACATTCTGAGGAGGTTCCCAATTCACAATTGCAGACACCTTCTCGGGATTTACGACAATGCCCTTGGCAGAGATGATATGGCCAAGATAAAGAACCTCATCGAGCCAAAATTCACACTTGGAGAACGTGGCATAGAACTGATGTTCCCTGAGCTTACCAATCACCAAACGCAAGTGTTTGGCATGATCTTCCTTGTTCTTGGAGAAAACCAGAATGTCGTCGAGATAGACCAAAACGAAGTCATTGGTGTAGGCGTTGAAGATGAAGTTCATCATGCGAGAGAACGTCGGAGGAGCGTTGGCGAGGCCAAAAGACATGACAGTGTATTCATATGAACCAAAGCTTGTTCTGAATGCTGTCTTGGGAATATCTTCTTCATGAATGCGAATCTGGTGATAACCCATACGGAGATCAAGCTTGGAGAATACTTGGGCACCTTTGAGTTGTTCGAACAGCTCATTGATGTTGGGAAGTGGGTATTTGTTCTTGATGGTCTTCTTATTCACTGGACGGTAATCAACACAAAGTCGGTCCGTTCCATCCTTCTTCTTCACAAAAAGAACACCATAACCCACGGAGAAGAACTAGGCCGGATAAGACCCATTCTTTCTTGCTCATCGAGTTGCTTCTTCAGCTCCTTCAACTCTTCAGGTCCGAGCTTGTAAGGACGCTTGCACACAGGTTCCGTGCCAGGCTCAAGTTCAATAACGAATTCAACTGGCCGGTGCGGAGGCATTCCTGGGAGCTCTTCTGGAAAGACGTCTTGATATTCGCAAACGACTGGAATTTGAGAGATGGCATCCAATTCACCCTTCTCATTGAGAGAAAACAGACGGATAGTATCATCACGAGCGGCAAAGATAATTACATCCTCAGACGACGAGTCAATTGAATCTGCCTGGCTGCACAATCAAGCTGAGCCTTGTGCTTAGAAAGCCAATCCATTCCGAGAATAAGATCAATATCCGAGTTACCAAGAACCATCGGAGAAGAGAGAAACTTGTAATCGCCCAACGTGATAGAGACATCCGGGACGCAATTGTTAGAAGTCATTTGCTTGCCGAAGACACAATCTTCAATGGAACAGGAATCCTTTCGGTCACAAAATCATGCTTGGCCACAAATGGAGTTGAAATAAAAGAAAGCGATGCACCAGTGTCAAAAAGAACTTTTGCAGGAACATCGTTAACAGGAAGGTTACCCATGATCACATCTGGTGAGTCCTTTGCCTGAGCTGCATTTAGCAAATTGACCTTGGCGTGCTTGGGGTTATGCTTGACCACAGTTGTACTTGCCGATCTGACAGGAGGAGGAGGAGGAAGACGCCTCTGGTTGAGACACTTGTTGGCATAGTGACCCTTCTGTTGGCACTTGTTGCACGTGACCTCTGAAAGCGGACGGTGATACGGAGCACTCGATCTTGGAGCTTGAGACGAAGTCTTATTCTGAAGGCCAGGGTTGGGTGGGTGGGAAGAACCACTGCCACCTTTGCTCTTCTGCTGATACGGCTGACGGAACGGAGGAGGAGGAAGCCAAAACTTCTGCTGCTTGGCCACTTGAGTAGAGGAAGAAGGAGCAACATCTCTGACTCACTTCCTGGAAGCATCACACCTCAACTGAGCAGCCTCTTGCTCAGTGCCATGTTGTAAAACTCATCGTATCTCAAGGGCTCGAAGAGGACAAGAGCGAGCTGAATATCTTCTCTGAGACCACCCCTGAACTGATATATCATGCTCTTCTCATCAGGCACGTCCTGCTTGGCAAAGCGGGCGAGCTTCTGAAACAACTTGTTGTAGTCATAGACAGACAAAGGGCCTTGCTTCAGATTGCAGAATTCCTCATGCTTGCTTTCAACCACACTCTGCGGAATATGATGAGCTCGGAAATCTCGACGGAAATTATCCCAAGTGATAACACGCCCACCTCTGGAGTCCCTGTACTGCTGGAACCATTTTGCAACTTGATCTTTGAGTTGGAAGGAAGCGAACTTGACAAAGTCCTCAGGCCTGACGTCACTGCACTCGAAATGCTTACACAGATCCACAAGCCAACCGTCAGCATCGGTTGCCTCAACACAATTGCTGAAAGTCTTTGGCCCGTTAGCAAGGAACTGGTTGAGTGTAGCAAAGTGACTCTGATTGCTGCCTTGATTCCCTTGACTGCCTTGATTGCGCTCTTGAAGAATTTGCATGATCAGCTGTGTGTTTGCATTGGTTGCGCCCATCACAGCTTGCCATGCCTCTGGAGGAGGTGGAGGTGGTGGCGGATCAGGATTCGGAGTCGTGCGCGTTGGAGGAGCCATCCTGAAGAGGTTGACCACCATTAGCACATTGACAGATAAATTATTGAAGCTGAATCCAACAGAATGAAAATTGCAACATATAGTCTTCACATCCGAACAAAATGAACGAATGCATTCCTCTTGAAATGGTCACATATCCATAAATTGAGAAGTCACGTAGAATTAAGGTAGAGAAATAAATCAACAAGGTACGGATCGAGAACGAATAATCGGTAAGAAATCTCAATCTCAAACCAATATCCGTGGAAGAAGAACTAGAGCTACTAGAATTCCCACCTATGAAACTCCCGAACCTTTCCGGTTATGCAATCAGGTGTTGGGGATACAGGGGAAGCATAATATCTCACCCAAACTAGCAATTCCTACATCCAACTGTATCCATCCTTCAACACATAACCGATAAAAACTTACCATCTACCTCAACCTTCGAAAATCATCTGTTATACAAGTTATGGCGATACTCCCGAACTCCCACCCCAGTACTGGGTGGCGTCGAGGTTATCTCACCAACGAACTGCATAAAAGAGATTTTCGATGCGGCAAAGGGCCAAGCTGAATCAGCTTCCATGATCATGCACGCTTACCTCTTACCGTCTTATGGCATCATTACATTTGTGAATTCACACGTGGAGGAGAAAGGAAAAGGCAGAGATTGTAGCATCAGCAGCAGCAGCTTATTTTACTACCACGTCCTAGTTCGCACGTAGGTGTGTGCACGTTTGTTGCATGCGTGTTATCCTTAGCTGAGCTTAGCTTAGCTTGGAGTATTAGCTGTAGCTAGACGCAACCGACTGTGGACCTCATTTTTAGTTGGATGCACTGGGTGGACCTTCCTATCCAGCTCTTCACAAGGACCATCGTCCCTAGCTACGTACATTAAGGATCTGTTTGGTTTTAATAAAGGCTTGTTTGATTCTAATAAGTCACCTGACTTATAAGTCACGCCTGTTTGATTGTCATCTGACTTATAAGTCACCTGAGCACATCTTTTCACTTTGTTTTTTAATGTAAAGATGATGAGACCCACGTAAAAGGAGGTGACTTATAAGTTTTAAATTGGGGTGGAGCAACTTATGACTTATAAGTTGGATCCGTTTGGCAAAATAAGTCACTTTTTGCACTTTTCGATTTATAAGGGCATCTCCAGCCGCGCCCCAGGAAGGCCTTCCCAAGCGTTTTTTTTGCGCCGGCGTCGAAAAAACGGCCCAGTCGCGCCCCCAGGAGCCCGATTTTCGCCGGCGGGATTGGGGGAGCCGTCAACGGCCGCGGCGTCGACTGTCGCCGGCGGAGGAAGGCCGCGGGTGTGGGGGCACTTGGGGTAGGGGTAGCCGCGCCGGAGGGGCGCGCGGCGGCGGCCGGCGGTGCGCGGTGAGGTGGGGTGGGGCGTGGCAGGAGGTGGCGGCGCTCCGGAGGTGAAAGAGATGGGATCGGGGGAGGGAGGATCATGCGGGTAGCTGTTTTTTTCTTTGATTTCATACGTACCTGTTCGGGTTTACTTAACACGAGGACATACACAAGGACTGCCAGTCGTCGTGCTTTATTAGTACCACCTTGTTTATATTATGATTTTGTCTATATGAATCGTAAAAGCGTATTACGACTGGACAAAAGCGTATTGTGACGGTGAACCCACGGAGTCAATTCGTGCTTTATTATTAGGAAGAGATTTTAGGAAATTTGATCAAGTTTATAGAAAAGAATATAAACATTGACAATAACAAATCTATATTATGTGAAAATATATTCAATGATGAACCTTGTTTTGCGGATATATTCAATGATGAATCCAATGGTATTGATTTGGTGGTGTATGTTAATAATATATTTTTATTTAAACTTGCTGAAAATTTATGAAGTTTAACTTTGGACAAACCTATATAAAGAAAAACAGTGGGAGTATTAGGATTTACCAGTAGTATTAAGACATTATAAAATATTATTGCAGTGCTTTTTTTCTAGAGACAAAGTGTATTCGATGTATCACTGATGGCCTAGGTCTGGTTGAAAACTTCATACAAGTATTTTATTAATGTAATGAAATAAATTGCACAGTTCAACACATGACTTTAGTTATGAAATAGTACTAGTGTTTTTTATCAAAAAATTGAAACACTACTGGCTTTCAATAGCCATTTCCCCATTCATACAAAATTTCAAATCAAGTAGTTCGAATTTCAAAAACCAATAACTGCTGGGATAAAAAGGGATATGTAGTATGAAAATCCCATTTGGCTCTCGGGAGCACGTGCTCCTAGGTGCGAAATGATTTTTGAAATGTAAAAAAAAAGCCGTAACAAAAATTTATGTATTCATAGACACATCCAAATGCTGCCTGCAAAGTTTTACGCAAAAATGTCAGACATGTTGGGCTGTGCAAAAAAAAAAAACAAGTCAAACACCTAAAATGTCACCCTATTTTTGTTTATTTCACCGATGAAACACTACTGCTCCGTTTCGCATGAAAAATAGCAAATATGCTTGTGACACTAATAGGAACATCCACAAGAAAAAATTCAGAATTTTTTCAAAATATTTACTATTTCTTGTGTGTTACTGTTCATCTGGAAGCAAATGCTCCGGGAATCAAAACGTCTCCCCCTAGTACTACACCAGTAGTAGTACATAGTACTCCCTCCGTTCCTAAATATTTGTCTTTCTAAACATTTCAAATGACTACTACATATGGATGTATGTAGACATATTTTAAAGTGTAGAGTCAATCATTTTGCTCTGTATATAGTCACTTGTTGAAATGACTAGAAAGACAAGTATTTAGGAACAGAGAGAGTAGTTGCGAAAAAGGTAGGAGTACACGATCACGCGCGCATGCATGCACAACACAAGAGCATGTAAAAACGCATGATTTGCGTGCGTGCATGCAAAGTTGGCCGGTGGACCTAGAGTGTATCTCTGCCGCGCACGCTTTCTCTATACACCCATGTACACGCGTCAACGTGAATGTCTTGTACATGGCCGGGAAAGGTACCCTGCCTGGGCGCAAAATGCAGTGAGTGGAGTGCACCGATACACACAAACCGGCAGTGAGTGCGTCCAGTTTTGACGAGATTTGACCTAGCCGACATGGTCAGTTGGTCACCAAATGATCCTAATTTTGACAGCGCAAAAAAGGCGTGCGAGAAATGATCAAAGGTCGCCTCCCTTTTTGCCACGGATCTCATTGAACCGGCATATGTACTGTACATACGCAACCAGCGGCCGCACCTATGTGGCTATGTCATGATCGACAGCAGCATGGAAGAAGGAAGCGAGTGATATGCTGCCGAGATCGATGGACCGTCAGATAAAAATCCAGCTAACATTTTGGAACAACAAGAATGACTCTGCCTTCCGGGTCACACGCGCGTGCGGCCCCCCAAACCCTA
>NC_041392.1:617410999-617420038 GCF_002162155.2 Triticum dicoccoides
CTGGCTGAGCCCCCTTGACGGCACCCCTTTGCATGGAGCGGGACGTCCCCGGGAAGCCATGGTGGTGGGGTGGCCGGCGGCGCGATTCGTGGCGACGGTCACCAGAGGATGGTGGGGAGCGCGACACGACATGACGGTGGAGCCGGCGAGGTGCACTGCTTGTGGCGGCTGCGCGTGCTCAGCCATGGAGGCGACGACGCCATGAAGGCCCTGCTATCCTCTTGCCACCTCCTTTAGGCATCAAGGGGGATGGTGCGTCGACAAGAAAAGCTTTTGGGAGCAGTTGTTCTTCAGAGGTGGCCGACATCGATCAAGACGCGGCGAGGTTTTCAGTTTTGGGTTGGCTCTTTTGTGTAGTTGTTGTGTTGTCGTGGGTGGCTGTCCTTTAGACTAGCGTGGTGTGAAGTTGTGCTAGACTCGTTATTCGCAGTGAGTGATAGTCGTCTTGTACCTACAATTCTCTTCTTTTATAAAATTATGATACGCAATTTACGTACTCTCAAACAAAATCCAGCTATTTAAAAGAAGAACTCCAGCAATCAAAAGTGTGGAGGGAAATTTAGGAAAAAGAAAAGCCAGATGAAGTTACTGCGTGTAGACATTCTTTTATGCCTGGCATGCGGCAAAGGGCCAAGCTGAATCAGCTTCCATGATCATGCACGCTTACGTCTTACCGTCTTATGGCATCATTACATTTGTGAATTCACGCGTAGAGGAGAAAGGAAAAGGCAGAGATTGCAGCATCAGCAACAGCAGCTTATTTTACTACCACGTCCTAGTTCGCACGTAGGTGTGTGCACGTTTGTTGCATGCGTGTTATCCTTAGCTGAGCTTAGCTTAGCTTGGAGTATTAGCTGTAGCTAGACGCAACCGACTGTGGACCTCATTTTTAGTTGGATGCACTGGGTGGACCTTCCTATCCAGCTCTTCACAAGGACCATCGTCCCTAGCTACGTACATTAAGGATCTGTTTGGTTTTAATAAAGGCTTGTTTGATTCTAATAAGTCACCTGACTTATAAGTCACGCCTGTTTGATTGTCATCTGACTTATAAGTCACCTGAGCACATTTTTTCACTTTGTTTTTTAATGTAAAGATGATGAGACCCACGTAAAAGGAGATGACTTATAAGTTTTAAGTTGGGGTGGAGCAACTTATGACTTATAAGTTGGGTCCGTTTGGCAAAATAAGTCACTTTTTGCACTTTTCGATTTATAAGGGCATCTCCAGCCGCGCCCCAGGAAGGCCTTCCCAAGCATTTTTTTTGCGCCGGCGTCGAAAAAACGGCCCAGTTGCGCCCCCAGGAGCCCGATTTTCGCCGGCCTGGGCCGAAAACAGCGCTGGCGGACCCAGGCAGAACCTGGTGCGCTGGGGGGCGCCCGGGGGCGCCGGGGAGAACTGTTTTGGCGCGAAAAAGCCGCAGGCCAGCCGCGTCAGGGACACGGCGGCTCGTCTTCCACCAACTGCCTCGGTTCCCGCGGGGAATCAATGGCATGGCTGCCGCCGGTCAGCCTTGCCATTGATTCCTCACGGACGGCGCGTCACGGGACGGCGCGCCGACGCCTCCCCTCCCTCACACGCGTACACACGGGCGCGGAGCGGCTATAAAAGCCGGCGGTCTCTCAGTCGCCTGTGCCCACACCAGACTCGCCCCTCGCCGCCGCCCAGCCCCTCTCTCTCCGTCTCCGTCTTCCTCTCCCGAGCGCCACCGGCAGCCCCTCTCTCTCCCTCTGTACGACCGCCGAGCCCGTCGCCATGGCAGAGCGCTTCCCCGGAGACGAGGCGGCGGCGAACGGCTTCGGCCGCCGTTCGCTCCGCGAATAGGAGTCCTGCCTTCTGTTCCAGGCGAACATCCCGGCGCCGCCGGACATGCGCGCCGGGCCGACGGGGTGGCGGCTCAGCGACGGGGGAGTGCCCGTTCCCCCGTTACTCGACGCCGTGGCGAAGCCCAGGTACTTCGCCGAGGAGGTCGAGGTCGCGCGCGCCTCCCTGACCGATGACGAGCGCTCCCTCCCCCAGTACGCCGCCGGCAATAACGCGGCTTGGGCGGCGTACTTCCAGCGCCGCCAGCAGCAGCGCCTGGCCTCCACCAACGGCGTGTCGGTGGTCGGCGGCGTGAAGAACAGCGAGGGGCGCCACCTGTGGTGGGGCGTCCCCGGCCGCATGCTGGATGGCGTGCTGGCGTACCTCGACGGCGGCAACAACCCGCCGTTGACCTATCCTGCGACGGGGGCCGCCCCATCGCAACACCGACGCGCATGGGCTCCAAGGAGGTTCGCCTCCTCCTCGTCTTCCTCCTCTCGCTCATCTTTCCACTTCTCCGGTTCTTCGGCGCTTCTCGGTGTCAAGGCCGAGCCCGCGGCGGAGACGCCAATAGGTCGGCGCACTCGCAGCGTCGGCATCGTCATCAACGAGGGCGGCCGGCGCGCCTCCTCCTCATCGGCTCCTCCGCGCTTCGTCAAGCCAAAAATGGAGCTGGGGCTAGCGCCGGTGAAGACGGAGCCGGGGCTGACGCCGGTGAAGGCGGAGTTCGACGACGACGACGCGGCCCTAGAATGGGCGCGCCAGGACTCCATTGCGATGGAGAATGCGCGCCGGGAGAAGGAGAAGAAGCGTCAGCGCGCCGCCCTGCGCCACTTCGAGGAGCGCCGACGTGGCCGCGATGAAGACCGGGTCGTCGTCTTATGCGACAGCGACGACGACGACGACGCGCCGCCGCCAGTCCGCCATGGCGACGCCGGGCAGGGGTCCAGCAGGGGCGCCCGCGTCAAGGAGGAGAAGGCCGACGACGATGATGGCGGCGACGGCGGCGACGACTTCAGCCCCTTTCTTTTTTAGATTAGGTTAATGTAATGAAAATGCGCGAATTTCACCGAAATTTGCCATGTTTGGCCGAAATTTAACTAGTTTTTATCATAACTTCGCCGAACGGTCCTTCTTTTTTTTATTTTAATACGCGCCTGGGGGCGGCCCTGGGGGCCGACGGCTGGGGACCGACTCGCCCCCAGGGCCATTTTTTGCGCCGGCTCACCCCCAGGCGGCGCTTTTAGACGCCCCTGGGGGGCCAATGGCTGGAGATGCTCTAAGTTGGTGACTTGTTTGGAGCCAAACAGGGCCTAAGTCACCTGACTTATAAGTCACGCCTGTTTGGTTGTCACCTGACTTATAAGTCACCTGAACACACCTTTTCATCATGTTTTTTTATGTAATGGTGATGGGACTCATGCAAAAGAGAGTGACTTATAAGTTTTAAGTTGGGTGGAGCAACTTATGACTTATAAGTTGGGTCTGTTTGGCAAAATAAGTCACTTTTTTTCACTTTTCGATTTATAAGTTGGTGAATTATTTGAAACCAAACATGGCCTAAGCCGGAATGAAAATGACATGTACCACAGTACTGATGCACCATGTGTCTGCTCTACAGACATTTTAGCTGATGCTTTCCGTCCCAGCATATGGAAAAGGCAAGTAAATCAGCTCATGCTTTAATTTATTTTCAATACTATACCACGCCTACTAGGCCGCAATGAAAAGAAAGCGAGTGCGCCTTGTTAATAAATCTAAATATGGTCGCCTGCTTTGCCAATGTTATGCACGTTTTGCTGGCGTTGGATCACGCACTGCACACATTGCACAAGTGCACATGTTTGATAGTTTAAATGAGGACCAGTTGTTTGCTTATAAGATGATTGTGGGGTGCGTACAGGCGGGGGAACCAGGCTTTTTTTTTTGTCTCTGGGTACGGCGGTACTAGGAAGACTTACATGTGGAGTGCAATATGTGCTCTCCTTAGGGGTGAGAGGAAGATAGTGCTTACTGTTGCATCGTCCGGCATTGCATCACTGTTGTTGCCTAGTGGGAGGACTGCTCATTCTCGCTTTAAAATACCTATTCTTCTTGAGGATAATACACAATGTGATATTAAAAGAGGTTCTAGGCTTTGTAAGTTGATGATGGTATCTTCGCTTGTTATTTGGGACGAGGTGCTTATGACACACAGGAAATGCTTTGAGGCCGTAGATAGAACATTGCGTGATGTCCTCTCTGTGGGTAATCCAGATCTTGCAGATGTTCCGTTCAGTGGAATAGTAATGGTCTTGGGTGGTGACCTTAGACAAATCTTACCGGTCGTCGAGGGAGGTACTAGGCCTCAGATTATTGATGCAGCGATCACAAATTCCCCGTTGTGGCGCTCTGTTCGGAAATTATCGCTTTCTATTAACATGCGCTTATTTGTCCCTGGGGCGGATATTCAGGCGCGGCAAGATGTTGCCTTGTTTAGCAGATGTGTTCTAGATCTGGGGAGGGGAAGCTGCCTGTTACAAAGCGAGGTGATGATGTCGAGGCTTCTTGGATACAGATACCAGACGACCTCTTGGTTCGTACGACCGATGGCCCAATAGCTGCTATTGTTTCTTCTGTCTATAGTGATTTTTTACTCAACTACCTAAACTCTGGCTACTTGCAAGAGAGAGCCATTTTAGTTCCTACCAACGACCATGCTGAGGATATTAATGACTATATTATTAGATTGGTTCCTACTGATAGCAGGGACTATTTAAGTGCTGATTCTATTGACGACTCTACAGATTCTGTTAGAGACAAAGAAGTTTATTATCCAGTTGAGTACCTGAATGCAACTAAAATTATAAACTTCCCAAACCATAGGCTGACTCTTAAGGTTGGTGTTCCAATTATTCTTGTTAGAAACCTTAGCCAGGCAAATGGTTTGTGTAACGGTACCCGGCTGATCGTAAAAGAATTGGGCGACCGGCTTATCAAGGCTGTTATTATGACTGGCTCCAATGTGGGTGATACCGTTTATATCCCCAGGATTGAGTTATTGGCAAAGAAAGGAAATGCACCCTTTGTGCTTAGGCGACGCCAGTTTCCTGTTCGTTTGTGCTATGCCATGACAATCAATAAGAGCCAGGGACAGACCATGTCTGCTGTTGGCATATATCTTAAGGGTCCTGTTTTTACGCACGGGCAGTTGTATGTGGCAGTGTCTCGTGTTACTTCAAGAGCTTCTTTGAAAATCCTTATATTAGATGCTAATGGCAACTGTGGTTCTGAGACCAAAAACATTGTTTTTCCTGAGGTCTTTCGGGCCGCAGGGATGGCCTAGGTTTGTATACAACGCATGTCTTCATTTTGGTAGTCAGTGGCATGCTTTTGTGAGTTGGATGATATCTTCTTACACGGCATTTGGCAATGGCTGAATAAGTGTGTTCCGTATGGTGGGGTTGATATTTTGAGTGTTTGCATGTATTGGCGTGGCTTATGTCATACTGGTTTATTTAGTTTAACAGTGGTCATGTGTTTTGGTGATGACCCTTTTGTTGTAGATGGCGATGGCTGCTCTGTAGTCTCTTGTTGTCGGTGACAGGAACTTGACCATCCGTGTGTATGTTTCACATTTGTGGCAGCACCGTGGAGACGCTGATGACAGCCCTATCAAACACACTGACATGGTCCTTTCGGATGCCCGGGTATATGATTTCTCCAGCCTCGGCGCCTGCATTGGTTGTAATTTTCTTCAGCCTTCTATGCTTGGTAATTGATGCATGTTGTTTCTTGGCAGGGCAACCACATCTATGCTGAGATTGGTGAGAAGCTTGTGCCTAAGTTTATGGGCAAAATGAAGGCAGGATGTGCATATGACATTTCACAGTTCTTGGTGTTCCTGAACAAACCTTGTTTCAAGCCTGTCTATGCCATACACATGATCAGGTTCAATAGGTTCAGTACGGCCGATCCTAATACTGATTCAGAAGCTCAGTTTCAGGTTCAATAGGTTCAGTACGGCCGATCCTAATACTGATCCAGAAGCTCAGTTTCCCTTCTGCACCTACTCACTCACTAAACTGTCACGCCTCCCTGCACCTCTCGAGACACCTGAATTCTTCACAGGTGTGTTGCCTACACGATCATTGTGTTCGTTTGTTTGTTGTGTGTGCCCGTAAGATGTTTTCCTTTTCTCTGGTTGTCTAGATGTGCTCGGCGTTATCACTGGTGTATCCGATGTTGTTCAGTATCATAGCTCGAGCAGGAGCGAGCCTTCCACAAAGCGTTGTATCAGTATCATGGACCTAAGGTATGCCATCTTGCCCTGTCAGGTGCTTGTTGTTTGTGTTGTTGTCTCTATTAGCCTGCCATTGCTTTCAGTATATTTTGTTTATATTTTGTGCAATGGGTGCCAGTTACTGTTGTGCTCTGGGGCGAACGTGCTACAACCTTTCAGGGAGACTACATTATCGAGCTGGGCTCGATTGAACCAGTGGTTGCACTATTTGTTGGAACTCTGGTGAAGGCCTATGAAGGTAAGAACTCTTGTTAGGTTGACTAGATGGCTACTCTTTTGCCCATGTCTGTTTATGTGACGTGCTATGTCTTTGGTTGCGGTCTGTAGGTTGAAGGGGTGTGAGAGGAAGTGTAGCGCATCGGTGGCACATAAATGATGACACTTCTGAGATGATAGACTTTGATAAGAGGTACATGCTATCCGTTTATCTCCGCACTAATTATGTGCTGTCCTTTGCCTGATTTAATCATATGCTTATGTTCTTGATCTTATTGCTAAAGGCTCCAGGGCAAGTTCTCTCCTGTAGAAAAGATTGTCCTCCAGGGACAGACAACAGCTATGCATTTGCCTTGACCGTATTGATATACTGCCGCATGTATTTTTTCTATGAACTTACCATCCCTGAAGGAAAGAAGAGTAATTCTTCCCCGGTCTCAGTCAACAAAAGGTATGAGCTGTTCCAACAAAAATGATCCAAGATGGCGTAAACAAACGATTCTAGATATGTGATGTGAATTTGTTGGGTCTGTGACCTGTAGTGTCGATATAAAGAGAGTGCCAGCAAGTGGTCTACCTAAGTCTGTGTTGTGTAAACCCTTGTTTTCCGATGGCCGTGCTTAGGTATTTCCTTTCGTTTGCTTGGTGAAAATACATCCAAACCTATTCACATGGTTGTTTGATGGTCAGTTGACAAGGAATATTTGTTTATGCCTGCTAGGGGCTCGAAAAACTGGATGATGCTCTGCTGGTCTCGGTGGTGAGCTTGCTGCTACGTTGAGGTATCTGGGTGTGGGTTGATACGAGTGTTTAACAATATATGCATAATTTTTCTACTTCTTGTACATAATTGTTATTTGTTCTTGAAGCAAATCAACTGAAAGCCTGACGGCGGCTGAAGACGAGACGTCCGTGACTAAAAGGGCTAAGTTGTAGTCCAAACGGCCCTAGGCGGATCATTATTTTGGTGTGTCAGCTAGGTACCTTTTATATCGTCGGTCGCCTCCTATGTTGTACACGATTTGGCTCTTACTTGAACTTGTGTTATTGCAGGACCACAATGTGTTGGTTAGATGTGCTCTCGCATTGATGGTCTAGCGAATGGACGTCTCGACGTGTGTTAGATGGTGAAGCTTCTTCCTAGGTCCATCGTCCCTTTTGTCGTGCCGTATTGCTTGCAATGCGATGTTACGTTACACCGACCCCAGGAAACTTTAATGTGGTGCTTGTGAAAGACCAGCTGCTGTTGGTACTATGATCAGCATTGGCCTTCTATTTTGTGTGGTGTTTGTTTAGCTCTTGGTTGCTAACGATGTATGGTCAGTGCCATGAGATGGTGCTTCTGATGGATTAACTACTCTGTGGTTGATGTAAGTTATGAACCAGTTAAGCTGTGGCTCTAATGTCGGTTTTCTAGTCCATTTACTGTGTCGTATCATATGTTTTATTTCCTGTATATGTTGTGTGCTCTGTTCTGTCTTCGGACTTATGTCGATACCATCAGTAATAGACCACTGTGTACCTTGCTTTCTTTGAGCATCTATTAAATTAGTACTTGAATGCATATGCTAAGTCTTGGCTACCACTAAGCAAGGAATTAACGTTGGAACCGGCACCCCGCGCCAAGGCGCGCTCCCGATCTAGTTAACATGAACGTTTCAGCCCATGTGCAGCTCATTGCACGCTAAAATATAAAAAAATCATCATAAAAAATATTGCCTAACAGGCCATCGTGAAAGGAAAAGTGGCCTGTTAATTGCAGCACGCAGCCACGACCTGATTACGCACTCCCATATCACTAATCTCTCTAAGCCGCCGCTGCTATCGAAACTGACACCTGATGGCTACTGTGATCGGATCTCTTCATCGGCTCACCATCGAGAGAAGCGGAGAAGGGAAGGGATCGCCGCTTCGCCGGGATATACGCAGGTGTCGATCCATGCACATGTCGCCGTTCCCAGCAGAGCGGACCCACTTATGAACAACAACCACACTAGGGGAAAAGGTATTTGATTCTCACATAAGATTAGTTCTTTGATTTAAAAATTATAGAAGTATAATCAGACAAATTTAGAATCAATTATCACACTCCTACTTGTGCTTGTGTAAACATGAAGAAGAAGAGATCAGAATTAATTCGTAAATTTTCGATTATGATTTTGGGACTGTGTTGAGTCAGTGAGGTCCATCTCGCCACTTCCAATAAATAATGAGATTAGGTAATATATTATTTACCCACATTGCATTATTACAAATTATTATTTCTTAAGATTATCCGGTGTTCCTAGTGTTGTGAATTTCTTTTGTCATTTGTCAATTTTTATCAAGTTTTGATCATGCGAATGCAATGAATAGACACAAAAAGGGTATGTTGGCACCATGTCATCTCCATTAGACCAGACCCTATTTTTTTTACAACATAGCCATTGCGTATGAGACTTAGAGCATCTCTAGTGGATCATCTATATGGACGTGTATAGCAAATATACACGATGCCAGCTAAAAAATTACTCCCAGCGACTCGTGTAAAAGGGCGTGTAAACATCCACACCCAGTCCACGACGGTACGAGGCGCGGAAATATACACGAGCAAGCCACGCTCGCCAGCTCGCGAAAACGAGACGGCTGCTTCGTCCCGCGCCCGCCCGGAGGAAGAATCGGAGGAGCTCGCCCCCAGGTCGCCGTCGCGTTTCTTCTCCGGCCGTCGCCCAAGGTAACAATTTCTTCCTCTTCGGCCT
>NC_041392.1:617420311-617422802 GCF_002162155.2 Triticum dicoccoides
GCTAGCTGCGGGCGGGGCTAGCTGCGGGCAGCGTCGTGCGAGATGCGGGCGGCGGGGCGGCGCTGTGCGGGATGCGGGCGGGGTGCGGGATGCGGGGCGGCAGAGTGCAGGTGCGGGCGGCGCTAGCTGCGGCCTGGGGAGAGGTAGGAGGTCGACAGGCTGGGGAGGCCGGCGGCCTGCGGCCTGGGGAGAGGAGTGAGGTCGACGGGCAGGGGAGAGGCAGCTCTGAATTGAAGCAGTGAGGCCGAGTGGGTGGGGAAAAGCAGGAAATTGCAATGCTTTCTCCATCTGGTGTTGATATTTGGTATTTGTCTATTGCAAATTGTTGCTTGGCCATGTCAATTTGATGTTAGATTGTGGTCTAAAATAGCTATGCATTGGTTGCTTGCAGATGGATGGTGACCAAAACTTCTTGAACACCATTGGTTTTGGTTACACACAAACACAACCAGATAGTCCAATTGGAGAGCAGGCAACTCCATCAACTCAGCATTGTTCTGCAATAACAGAGAAAGGAAAATCCAACAAAGGAAAAAATTGGTCTAGTGATGAGGACAAGGTTCTCATAGCAGCATGGGCAAATACAAGTTTGGATATTGTTGGGACAGATCAAAACCGAGATGCTTATTGGGATAGAATTTCAGAGTACTACAACACACACAAGGAATCATCATGGCTGGAGCGTAATGCTAATGCAATCAATTGCCGTTACACAACGATTAACAGAGAGACCTCTAAATTTTGTGGTTGCCTTCAGCAGATTTTAAATAGGCAAGAAAGTGGAAGGACTATAGAAGAAAAGGTATGCGCATTTTTTGTAATTCTATATGTGACGTGCAATATTCTATATGTGTTGTGCTTATTTTGACAACATATTTATATGTGCAGACAAACGATGCACACATTTTGTTCAAGGAAATGGATCTTAAAAAAAGAAGCCTTCCACACTGATGCATTGCTATGTAGAGTTTTCGAAGTATCCAAAGTGGCAGACAAGAGAAGTTGAAACTTCTCTTAAGAAACAAAAGAAGACCATTGATGCAAGTCCAGGCACAGCCACCAATGATCTGGGTGATGCATCCTCGGTACGTACTGATGCTACCTCGATACGCACTGATGCTCTTGAACATGAGAAAAGACCTGATGGTGTGAAGAAGGATAAGAGAGGTAAAGCTGATGACAGTGCTTGCAAGCTATCATTAGAAACTGTGGGCGCAGCAAAGCTAGAGAAGGATGAGATCAAAGAGGCGGCAAGAAATGCTCGCTACGAACAGCAATTGGAATTGCGAAAAGAGAAGATTGCACTCAAAAAGAATAAAGATGCACGAAATGAGAGGGAGGATGCACGGAGACAAATTTATAACTAGGACATCACTCGTTTCCAAACTTTTGCCACACATGGTCAATTAGATCAAGTTTAAGCTGATCATGTTCATCGAAATTTCTAATCCATCAGCTATGCGGTTGAACAAAGTACGCGACATCCTAAATCTGTGCATAAAAAGTAAATGAGATAGGGAAATGAAAAAATGACCAAAGCAGAGAAGTGTACTAATTACGAACCTTCGTCAAAACAAATGTTCGGGAAAGCGAGGAATCTCTTTGAAGTAGTCGTCCCACAGAAGAACAAATCCGGCATCTCTTCCTCGATCGATTGACTGACGTCCATGCTTGGAACCGCCATGGCGTCGAGCGTTCTTCCTCTCTTGCTCCTCGCGCTCGGCGAATGCTACAAGTATGAGTTCATCGTCGCCAGATGAAGATGACGAAGAACTCATGTCCCAAGTGGATGTGTTCATTGTGTTGCATGAGAAACGATAGAGAAATCTAGGTGAGAAGAGAAGTCACAGGTAGAAGTGTGCTGGAAGAGAGGTGGTAGGAGTGGTTTATATAGATCGAAATATGGCCATTGAAAATATAGCCGTTGAAAATATAGCCGTTTAAAAATATAGCAGTTGGAAATATACACGTCCTAATTTATACGTTCCACTAAAAAATTGGGAGATGTATAATTTAGTAAGGTGTATATGGACGTGTATATGAAGATATACACGTCCAAATTTACACCATCCACTAGAGATGCTCTTAGTGTGAAACTTCGCTCCCCTATGTCAAAATCCTAACTCCGTCCCTGCGTGCATGATTACGAGTATTCCCGTATGTTTTGGCACAGACAGCGATCGACATCATGCAGGATAAAGTTGTGCGATTTGTTTTCATGTGCAGTGTGATTACCTTTTTTTTAAGGCAATGCAGTGTGATTACCTTTTTTCCAGGGGTTTCAATCTGATTACCATTTACACATTTTTTATTTGAGACAAGATTACCATTTACCTTTTTTTCTTGGAAAAATTACCATTTACCTGGCACCAGAGAGACTCGGGCACTTAACTAACTTTTCCCCCTGTCATTTCTGGGCAGTCCGTTTAAATGTTTTTTTTGTTCACTGTCTCACGTTTGTTCCATCAGGCGAATGACATGTCTCGCTTTC
>NC_041392.1:617422911-617425584 GCF_002162155.2 Triticum dicoccoides
TATGTCTCGCTTATAGCGAGACCACCATCCGTCTCGATGAAGCTTTCCTGCACAGCACGTGCCTATGGGCTGGCCCAATACTGTGTTACTCGTTCCGGTCATTTGCTGATGTGTTCATTCGGACTTTTTTTGTTTTGTTTTGTTTTCTTTATTCCTTGTCCGGCTCTTTCGTCATTATACTTTGATTTTTTCTTTTTTCTTTCATTTCCTTTGATTTCTCTTTTGTTTCTTTGATTGTTTTTATCCGTTTTGCTATTCTTTCTCATTATTCTTTTCTTTGTCTTTGTTTTTTCTTGGTTTACATCGTTTTTCTTTTCTTTTTCTTTGTTTCTTTCTTTGTTTCTTGGTTTACATCGATTTTCTTTAGTTTTTCTTTATTTCCTTACAGTTTTCATTATTTTTTTGCATTTTTCATTGATTTCCTTTTTCCCTTTTCCTTTTTGTTTGGTTTCTTTTGTTTCCTTTTCTGTTTTCAATGTTTTTTTAGTTTTAATTCTACATTATTCGTGTACGTCAAGAACATATTTCTAATAAATGATTAACAATTTCTTTAATACATGGTCAACATTTTTGCTATACACATTTTAAACATTTTTCAAATACAATATAAATTTTTAACATCATGAGGTAAATATTTCTTCCATGAATATTTTAATATTTACAAATGCTTGATTAAAAAATTTCAAAACAAGATTAACATATTTCTAATACATGGGTAACATTTTTCTATACACATTTAACAATTTTCAAATGCTTGATTAACATTTTTGAAATACTTTATTCACATCAAACACATTGTTTTTTTATATATTTTTTCATATATATAAGAAACATTTCTTGCACACACATTTAACTTTTTCAAAGGCTTGGTTAATATTTGTTTAATACACAGTCGGCATTTTTATCCACATTTTAAACATTTTTCCAATGCTTGATTAATATTTTCTAAAAAAGATTAACAATTCTTTAATACATGGTCAATTTTTTTGTATACACATTTTACATTTTTAAATGTTTGATTGGCATTTTTCAAATACAAGTTTGACCATGTTTTAATACATGGTCAACTTTTGTTCTATGCACATTTCTCATTTTTCAAATGATTGATTAACATTTTTCTAATACGCATTTAACTATTTTTCAAGTGTTTAATTTCATTTTTGAAATACGTGATCAACTCATTTCACACACATTGTTTTCTTTGTATACATGAGAACCAGTTCCTTTATACACATTTAGCATATTTGAAATGTTTGGTTAACTTTTTTTCAAATGTTTTATTTAAAGTATTTTTAATATATTTATTTAGAATTTTTAGAAGTATAATTTGAGAGTAAAAAAATTTAAAGGAAAAAACAAATAAAATCGAAAGAAATTAGGTCGTGGCCTCCCGCGTGCCTGGGCAAGCCCGTTTACGGAGGCGCCTGACGCGAGAGCACAAAATATTTCATGTGTGCACTAGAATTTACATTTTGTATCGAAAAAGTATACATGTGTTGAATAAAAAGTAACAGATGAACACTAATATAAAGAAACAAAGTGAAACAAACAAATGCAATGAAAGCAGGAAAAAAGAAGAAGAAAAATGAAAATAACAAAAAAAGAACAAACAAACAAGAACAAAGAAATATATAAATAAATAAATAATTGAAGAAAACAAAAAGGAAACACCCAGTGAAACCACGATGGGAATAAAGGAACCAAAGAAATCATAGAGAAAAGGAAAAAAAACCTGACTTAACACCGAGGAAGAAACAAAAAAATGTTTAGAAAGAAGCAGGGAAAATAGAACAACCAAAGAAAACCGTGAAGGAACAAGCAAAACGAAAGAAAAAATGGAAAATCAAAAGAAAACTAGACCAAACAAGGAAAAACACACGATCGATCGAACATGCAGACCATACACATTAAAATTTTAATACACAATGTATTATTTAAATGCAAGTTCATAATAATTTTTGAATACTGTAACATCCCAAATTTTCAATTTGGAATGTTATACAATAGATCATCATTGCATATCATATTTATTTGTATTTTGGGTTGATCCTAGAAATCCTACGCAACTCAAGGACCTTCGGAGAGAGTTTGGGATTTCGTTATTTTCATATTTGAGGTTCTCAAATTTTCAAAATAGGATTATTTGATTTTATTTATTTTATCTTCAATTATTTCTATTATCAAAATATGAGAGAGGGAATAAAATGACTTTTCCAAAATAAAGAAATATTGAGGATTTAATAAAAAAATCAAATAAGGTTTTATTCTGGAGTTTTTCGCGGTTTCATTTGAATTTAGGAAAAATTGCACGTTTTCAAAAATTGCATTTAGGGCCAAGAAAATGTTCATCATGTTCTAAATATTTTATTTAGACGATGAAAATTTGTTTTGGCAATTTTAGTTTTTTATTTATTCTTTTCTAGAATTTTCCTTAGTTTCGGCGAAATTGTTTTTTTTAAAACCCCGCGCCCGACTGGGCCAAAGGCCCAGCCGAGCCAGGCCGGCCCGCCAGGCCACCGCCTCCCTCGCCGAGCTGCCGCCGGACTCGGAGTCCGAGCCGGGCACGCGCCGCCGACCCCCTCCCAAGCAAGGCCGCCACCTCCCTACTTAAATAGCCACCCCCCTGGAGCCTCGAGTCGCCGCACCGCCAGGCGCACGCCGCCTGCGCCTCCC